>NC_133538.1:111812093-112112593 GCF_048544455.1 Silene latifolia
TATGGTCGATCGACCGTGATTACTGCTGATCGTCTTTTTCTCGCCCTTTTTCTTCTTCCCTTTTTCAGCAGCTTTCTCAGGTCCATCAAGAGTAGACCCGCTCCTCAGCGTCATTGCATGTACGGTCTCAATACGCTGATTCAGAGAGTGAAATTAATTTGGTATCTGAGCTGCATTCTTATCTAATGTAACAAATTGAGATTTCAGCTGTGCGATTGAGACCTCATTCGCCGCATTACTTTTCTGTATCTCTACCATAAGCAGCTGCACTAGACATATCAACTTTGCAACTTCATTATTTGACTCTTGCTGTGATGGAGTGGATGGTGGTGGGGCTTCATAAGGAGGCACATATGGTTGATGCGGTGAAGTAGGAGCGTAATTATACGAATTGTCGAGCTGAAGATGATGAAAAGCAAACATCTTCTCATTAGGGCTCCTGCATGCCTCAGATGTGTGTCCCGCTCCGCCGCATCTCCCACAAAACGGCACCTGCTGCTCCTGAGAACGGAACATGGGTGCACCCTTCTGAAGTACTGTAGATAGGACCTGTAGGACCTAACAAAACAACACTAGAGGAAATGGTAAGAACTGCCTCAAGGTACTCAGTCTTCCCTTGAGGCGAAACACAGACTAAAATAAAAAACAACTAAATCTAGCGCTGCTTCCCCGGCAACGGCGCCAAAATTTGATACCGTCATTTTGTATCATAATTAAATTTATAAATCCAAACTAAAACTATAGCTAGTGATAGTAGGATCGATCCGCAGGGAGGTAGGGAATTCTAATTGTTTTAATTTTAGTCTATAAATTTCTGGGGGTTTTGGATTAAAGTTTATCTAAGTTTAAAATGCAAAAATAAATAAGCAAAGAATAAAATTTAGAGTAAGAAAATGATAAAAGAAGAGCTAAGACGGTCGGTTCACTATAGCTGCGATGGCACATAATCCTAGGTAACTTCGATAAACGGTCGCGAAGGATGGGGAAAACAAGTCCTCTCGGTCCATGTTAAATAGTAGCTACCTCTCGGCCTATGCTACCAATCCCTAAGTCTCATTAATACCAAGTCTCGTTCTTGATTAATGATTCCTAATGCAAACTAAATCACGATATCTCTCGATCTTAGCAATTTAGTCGTTTTAATTCGTTAATTATTGTCCATTCCTATCTCTCGATCTACGGCATGGTCAAGCTTGAGCGTCTATCAAGTCTACTCTCGGTCTCATTGAAAGATAAAGCTCCTAACGAAATAAACAAAGCAAAACCAGACGCGTAACCAGTCGATTGACCATACCGTGAATCGAAATCGCCTATAATTTATGCCATCTACGCTATAGCTCCCCTACATCTTAGTGGGGTTGATTTAGCTACTCATACTCATGATAAAAACAGCAATAAAACCAACAATTAAAGCATTCGAAATCATACTTCAATTATCTAAACAAACGATTAACATAAAACGATAGTTTGGTTTCGGGAGATCTAACCTAGCAATTCTATACTACGAACGAAAGCAATAAAACGGAATATAAGAACAGAAGAATACCGTATAGAACAGGAAGGAAAGATCAAAACCGAATGCAAAGAGTAAACTTTATTGACGGAAATAATCTAAACTAACGAATGTTGAATTGTATCTAAGAACTGAATGATAAAAACTGGATGATTATTCTGAAAACTAAGGTTATGTTATATAGGAATAATCCTGCGTAACCTTTATTCCTAAACCTAATCACAATGGGCTTTGGAATTCTCGATCTTTTAACTTGCGCATCAGCTCGTGGGGTGGTCGATCGACCATTTGGACCAGTCGATCGACCAAGAGTGCTGTACAGTAATGCATTCTGACGAATTCTGCAGCGCGTACTGATCTTAAAACAGCTGGCATTTCTTTGTTTTTTGGTCAAATCAGGCGTTCTATGCGGCGTTGGAAAGCTAAGAGGATAAGCTTTCACCTCCAATTGGAATCACTCGATTATCAGATCTTGAACTCGAGATATAGCCATCTGAAGCAAGCTGCAATATCGTGAAGCATTCTGACGGTCTATAGACCATGTATGTCAGTCTATAGACCACTGTAGCTGGCAATCTGCTTCTAAAACTCTCGCAAATATGTCCTTCAGGCCTTGAAATACACACCAAGTTCATCTCTCGAGTCACTACTCCATGTCAAATGCAATGCTAAGTACTCGGGGACGGATTTGGCTCTTTTCCCGCTGGATTCTTCACATTTATTCAATATTATACAAAAACACGAAAGTAGACGAAAATAGGGAAAATAGTAGCATAAACTACATAATTGAGCTCTGAAATGTGTGTAAAATAGGGTGTAAAACATCATATAAATGACACGCATCAGAAGTGTACATAGACGACATGGTGGTGAAATCCAAAAATGCAGAAGATCATGTGAAACATCTAGAAATAGCGTTCGAGATATTGGAAAAATACAACATGAAACTAAACTCTGCAAAATGCCACTTTGGAGTCTCTGCCGGCAAATTCTTTGGATATATGGTCACAAAAAGGGGCATAGAAGCCAGCCCTGAACAAATAAAGGCTATCCTGGAGTTGCAGTCACCCAAGTATGTCAAGGATATCCAGAAATTGACAGGCCGGGTAGCTGCCCTGAACTGTTTCATATCAAGATCCTCCGAGAGGTGCAAAACATTCTACAACCTCCTTAGAAAGAATAAGCAGTTCCGATGGACGGATGAACATGAGACAACTTTTCAGGATCTAAAATCCTACTTATCATCTCCACCCTTACTGGCTAAGCCAGAGAAGAGGGGACCTTTGTCAGTATACCTGTCTGTCACCGACACAGCAGTCATCACAGTCCTAGTGAAAGAACAGGATGGTTAGCAACATCCAATCTACTATGTAAGTAAAAGCTTGCTAGATGCTGAGTTTAGGTATGGATTGCTTGAAAAATATGTCTTAGCTTAAATTATGTCATGTACTCAACTGCGACCTTATTTTGAAAGTCACCCCATTATAGTCAGGACCAATTTACCCATAAAGTCTGTCCTGCGTAAGCCTGAACTATCAGGCAGGATGGCCAAATGGTCAGTACAGATTAGCACATACGACATCTCCTTTGAACCCAGGGCAGCGATTAAATCGCAGACCCTAGCAGACTTTGTGGCTGACTTTAGCCCTAACCTGGAACCAGACCTGATAAAAGAGGTCAACTAACTAGAAAATAAAACCCCAGACCAAGAATGGACCCTATTCATAGATGGGGCATCCAACGCAAGGGGGACGGGGTTAGGGTTAGTACTCAAATCACCACAGAGAGATATGATAACACAGGTTGTAAGCTGTGAGTTCAAAGCTACGAACAACGAAGCAGAATATGAAGCCTTGATAGCAGGCTTAAAGGTATGTCTAGACCTTGGTGTTCAAAACCGAAAGGTAAAAACTGATTCACTCCTAATTGCTAAACAAATAAAGGGAATTTATACGGCTAAGGATGCAAAAATGATTTCGTATTTAGAATATGCAAAAAACCTTACCGCTAAATTTGCTTTATTTGACATATATCAAATATCAAGAGACCTGAACACCCAGGCTGATGCTTTGGCCAGCCTAGGTTCGAACTTTACCCCCACTATTTTCGACAAAATACCAATTGTGCATTTATTAGAGCCAGCCATCAGCAAACCTGAACAAGTCAATCCTGTCAATCTGGATAATAACTCTTGGACTAAACCCTATTATGATTGGTTTTTCCGAGGAATACTGCCTCAGGGCAGACATGAGGCAAGGGCCTTTAAAATTAGAGCTTCAACTTATGCTATCATCAATAACACTTTGTTTAAGAGATCGCAGGCTGGACCCTACCTGAGATGCTTGGAGCCTGACGAAGCCAAACTAGTACTCCAAGAAATACACGATGGACACTGTGGCAACCACAAAGGCGGAAAGAGCCTAGCAAGTAAAGTTCTCAGGATAGGCTACTACTGGCCTACACTGAGGGCTGACTGCCTGGAATACTCTTTAAAATGCGAAGCTTGTCAAATTCATGCACCAATCATACATCCGCCATCTGAACTCCTCCATTCAATTTCCGCGCCCTGGCCGTTCATAAAATGGGGCATGGATATTGTGGGAAAACTTCCCATAGCTCCAGGAAAAAAAGTATTCATGTTGGCTATGACTGATTACTTCTCCAAATGGATTGAGGCCGACTCTTTCAGGCAATTAACTGAAAAAGAAGTAATATCCTTCATTAGGACAAACATCATTTGCAGATATGGAGTCCCGTCAGAAATAGTATGTGTTAATGGAACTCAATTTGTGGGAAAAAGAACCCAAGCATTTTGCCAAGAATGGAATATCAACCTGGTAACATCAACCCCTGGATATCCAAAAGCCAATGGCCAGGCAGAATCAAGCAATAAGGTAGTCATAAGCTGCCTAAAAAAGAAGCTAAAAAGAAGACGAGGCAGATGGGCTGAAGAACTTCCATTAGTACTATGGGCAGACAGGACGACTCCAAAGACATTAACAGGCCAAATACCTTATTCTTTGGTGTACGGCTGTGAAGCTGTCATTCCTGCGAAGTACGGGTGCCAACATCAAGGTACAGCCTAAACAATGTTGAAGCAAACAAAGACCTAATGCAAGATAACCTGGTTCTAACAGAAGAATTAAGAGACGCTGCCAAGATCAGGAAGGCATCATACCAACAAGGAGTTGCCAGGACTTACAACAAAAATATCAAAATCAGAGTTTTCAGGGACGGAGACCTCGTCTTACGCAAAGTTTTTCTGAATAAAAAAGAAAAATCAGCAGGCAAGCTGGCCCCCACATGGGAAGGCCCCTACCTGATTGATTCAATTGTTGGACAAGGAGCATACAGGCTACAAACACTAGAAAGAGAAATGATCCCAAGATCCTGGAATGTAACCCATTTAAAATTATTCCATATGTAAAGATCAGATCAGGCCACAAATCAGGTATAAATTCAATCACTACTCAACCTGACATGCTACCTGAGAAACTACGTGTTTTACATGCTTTGTATGCAACTCATATCTATATATTCAACTAACCCATTTAATTTACTTCTTGAATCCAGAACAATTATACATGATAAAAGATTATATACATAAATATTCAGGATTGAGGGCTACTCTATGATATATTTCTGAAACAAAAATTTTGCACTTGACTGTGCCTGACGATTTGGTAACCACCACCAGATACAGTAAATGTCAGGACCAATCATGCATGAAATAATTGCCTGACCTGACTAGGTTTACTGCCACGGATTACAACCGGCTGGACGCAGCAAGACAGGTGCAAGGGTGTTCTCTCCCAAACACTTAGTCTAAATGCCCTCCTGACAGGCCGAATAACAAGCCCTCCAGCTAGGCAGGGGACATAAGCCCTCCTGACAGGCCGGTTTTCCCACCCCTTCAACCATCATAGCAAAAAACTATACTTGGTTGAATTACTCATAAATAACAAGATAGAACAAAAATGATGTGCAGGTTATTCAAAGAAAATGTTTGACAGGCCCAATAGGATGAAACTCACAAATTCAAGCAAAGTCAAAAGCAAAATCAACCAAAAAAAAGGCCACCATGCCTACATTAATAAAGCCCTTACCCCCTGGGGCAAAGACACCAAAATATTCATAAAGGCCAGGGATAGTCTCCCTGACCAAGACAAGGACAGAAAAAAGAAAAATTGTTCGTCCAGGGACACCCCCCCTGGATGGGCCAAATACCAACTAAAAAATCAAATTACTGCTTCTCCTTAGAAAGAGTACCACTACTTCGACCCTTGGCTGGACCAGCATCAACATCCTGCTCCCCTGGAGAGTCCACTTCCTGTTCATTTCCCATATTATGCAGGTCAGGATACTTTGAAGCAGCAAAAGCCATCTCAGCTTTAGGGTTCCATTTCGCCCTGGCCTCGACAGGCTCTAACATAGAAGCAACCCTCTCCTTAATATAGAAATAGAGGGAAGCATCATCTATCTTGAACTCCAGGTCGTCCCTCTCCTGGGTGAGCTCCTCATTCCTGTCCAAAGCTTCCTGCAAAAGCCGCTTACTTGAAACTGCCTTAGCCTTAGCAGCATCTCTCTCAGCCTGCACCCTCACCAAGTCAGCAGCTCTAGCAGCCAGGTCAGCTCGTGCAAAATCCAGCTCAGACTTCAGCCTATCATAATCTGACCTCATCAGATCAATCCTGACTACCAAAGAAGTAGCCTGGTAGGCGTTATGGAGACAGGTCGTAGCACCCTGACCGAAAACAGGAAGAAAAGTATGAATAATATACCCCAATAATAAAAACTACCCAAACAAAACACACATAAAAATTGTTCCAACCTACCTCCCTTACAGCAGCCAAGGCACCTGCCAAGGCACCTGCCAAGAGGCTGACTGAATGATCCACTAAAGCAACCGCCTGAGTAGCAGTCTAAACAAGGTCAAGGGTGAGCATGACATCTGATCTAGAAGCAGCGTAATCCCTGATCTTCACCCTAGCAGCCTCCATATTGTCCACCGTGGGTTTCACTTCCATGACCGGGGCAGAAATGTCAACATCTTCAATTTTCCTTTTTTGGGCTGCTGAACTTGTTTCAGCAGGGGCAGCAGGTACAACAGTGACATTGGGAGAATCGGACTGTTCAGTAAAATCTATAACAGGTTCAGCATCTCCGCTTCCCTAGGAACCTTCCTCCTTGATCTTAGCCAGCCTGGCTGAAAGGTCAACCATACCGAACCTGGTAAGACGAGTAGATGACCTGGTAGCTACAACACGAAACACTATATTAGCAATATAAACCAAACATTTTTCAGGAAGCCAAAGCAAAAAGAAGAGATAAATTAAGATAGACTTAATGCCTGAGGTAGTGGCACTAACAACCCTAGAAGGGTTAGCCGCCCTGGCAGCACCATCAGCCTTCAAGCAACGAGGAAGATGGCCAACCCCACAACAGAGAGGCCAAGACCTCTCCAAAGGAGGAATAGCGAGGAAAGCAGAAATATTGGCAGTAGGATACTCAATTTCAGTAACCCATTCATCAACTGCGCGCATAAAAGGTATAATTCAATGTGAATTTCATTTAATTTTTTACTAACAAGAAAAACATGCAGGACAAAAAAAAAGAAAATCACCAGCAACACAAGCTTTGTAATTTAAATACGCCAGGTCAGGACCCACAGAATTAGTCCTGAAAAACATGTACCCAGCAGCCCAACCCTTATCATGGCCACTGTCCATATTGCTCAAAAGAGGAGTAGTAGAAGCCCTGACCTTAAAACTTATACGGCCAGGACTATTGGTTTTAACAGCGTAACAAGCCTTCAGATCATCAAGGGAAAACGAGATATGGTGCATTTTACAGAGATAATCAATGGAACACACAACATTCCACACCAATGGCATGAGCTGATAAGATGGAACGCCAATCACCTTAATAACCTCAACCATACGAGGAGAAAAAGGAAGCTTACAACCTGCCCTGCAAGCCAAGTCATGAATGCAGAACCAACCAGGACAAGCCCAGTCGGTCCTAATACGAGAATTCTCAGGGATCCAGACTTCAGCATCAGCAGGGATGATCCCCTTATCCTTCAATACCTTCTCAAACTCAGGCTTCAAACGATTTGCAAGAGACTGATCATCCTTCAAAGCCTCCGTAGGCCTGAATTGGATGTCACCATGAGAAATTGAGATCATCTCTAATGGAGAATCACTCGGCTTGCTGATCGTGGAAGGTTGAGCAGCAGAAGAAGTAGGCAAATTTTCAGAAGAAATTTCCTCAGGATTCTGAGAAGGAGGGGTTACAGGAGTCGCTGCCCTGGTAGACTTCTTTTTTGCAGCCATTATTGAAAGATTATGAAGAATTGATCGAAGATTGAAGAAACTGGGAATTAGGGGAACTAGAGAGAAAGATTATTAAGAGAGAAATGAGAAGAAGTATTTGGTGGAGTTCAACTTAATGAAGCACGCAGATATTTATAGTGGAGAAGCTTAGGGATTCAACTGCAAAGGAATTGGATAATTATTAAGGAAGTTGCAGGAAATCTTACACGCGTCATAAACTGCAGTAAAATAGCCGTTACACGAAACTGACTGGGCATAACTTAACCGTTGGGTAATTTTTCCAAGATCAAGGTTATCTCCTCATTTTCGTCCTGACACACTGAAAATAAGGAGATAAGGGGCAATTGTTAGGCCTGGAAATCCATGAGACCTCCCCGATCGGATCTCATCTAAACCTGATGCCCAGTGTCATCAAAGCTATCGACACATGAAGACAGGCGCCAAGCCATGGAAAGGACGACGGTCAAAATATCAGGACAATATTATACCATAAACGCGTATTATAAAAGGATTATATACGCAGCAATGAATGGAAAGATCTTGCAGTAAATGCAGTAGTTCAAGTGAAGCTTATATAAGAAATACCTTGAAGACATTTGCAACACATCATACACACAAGAAGAAGCATACATGTACATATACGATACTTAGAGAAATATAAGCATTGTCGTTGTCATACATTTATTCTCCTTAATTACATAGTGAAATCCTCTCCTAGCTTGGTGCCCGTGGTTTTTTCCCATTCAAGGGTTTTCCACGTATAAAATACTTTGTCTTATTATTATTATTTTTGTTATATTCATAGCATACATTCTTACCCTGACGACCTGACCAATAGACCGATTAGAGCTAGTTAACCCTACTTAAATCTACCCTGACCTGATTTCGCTTTACGCAAAATCAACGCAAAATCAACACAAAACAGTTACCATAATGGTAACACCTCGTTCCTGCTCCATGACAAAAAGAAAAATGATGCCTGGCAGACTTCGGAGGACACGACAACCGAGGATCATAACTCAGCACATTACCCCGACGTTGGCCTCCAATCAGCAGAATTCAAGAGTGAAAGAGGACCATGACAACGGACACTACCCCGATGTTGACCTCCAATCACCAGAATTCGACAACGATCAAAAGTGGTAACATGGGATAACACGCCCGTATTGAACCCCACTCATCGGGCATCTGAACCTCTGCAGACAACGACCAACGACTGATACCCGATCATTGGCCGGGCAAAGGCCGCCAGGGAGAAATACAACCAAGCCTGTAACAAAAAACAGTCGCCTCTCCTCCTCCGGGATCATCCTCCTCCTCCAATGCCTCAACAACGGACCCCATAGGTCCCAAATGGTCCCCTACAATCAAGGTTAAACAAAAAACGTCAGCCGAAATTTCGGCATTATGACAATATAAATCGGACAAACCTAGAACAAAAAAAAAAACAACCTCCAAAGCAAAGCAAAGGCAACCCCGCCCAAATCCAACCAAACAAAAAAAATAGTTCACAAAAAACGCACAAAAAAAAAACGACTCGCCCTTTTTTTCAGGCAAAAGACGAGTGAAAACAACCACAACAAAAAACGGCACCCCAAGACCCACACAAGGTCCGCCAACAAACCAAAGTGCATTCCCAATGCAATAGGGAATTTTTCTACGGCTCAAAAAGGCAATTTATACGCCAATTTGAGTACAAACCGGTCAAATTTTCAAAATACGACCGTAAAAAGGCAAACGTGATTTTATCACACCCCAAGGCGACCTAAACTACCAATAAGGTCCATTTTAAGGCAAACTGACTCAATTCAAGCCCAAACAGGCGCTTATTTTTTCAGACATAAGACCGTCACAAAAGGCAAAAATTCCAATTTTGCCCACAATACCCAATAAAGGTCTACAATGGCAAATACGGTCTTTTCTGACTACAATGCAACCTAGTGGGACCCATTATCCAAGCAAAAAAAACTTGGCATTGTGAGATGAGACGGTTTCTCCACCTCGACGTGGCTATTCTCACGGTCAATTAACTCGACGTGGCTATTCTCACGGTCAATTAACCGACCCTCCATGGCTGGCGAGCCTTACTAAGCATCGCGGCTGGCGAGCCCTCCTCATATACGCACCATGGCTAGCGAGCCTTACAACGCGTCGCGGCTGGCGAGCCCTCCTCATATACGCACCATGGCTGGCGTGCCTTACAACGCGTCGCGGCTGGCGAACGCTCCTCATATACGCACCATGGCTGGCGAGACTTATTACGCATCGCGGCTTGCGAGCCTTCCTCATATACGCACCATGGCTGGCGAGCCTTACAACGCGTCGCGGCTGCCGAGCCCTTCTAATATACGCACCATGGTTGGCGAACCTTACTACGCGTCGCGGCTGGCGAGCCCTCCTCACGTACGCACCACAGCTAGCGAACCTTTATCCGCAAACATGTCAGTACGTATCCGAAGATGCCTCAGGTATGACTCCTTCTTGTGGCTGGCGAGCCTTTGTACGTAGTCTAAGGGACTTTAAACGACCCGCACGGACAGTCGACAGACTCTAAACTGTTTCTGACGACAGGTTCTTGGCTCTTACCCTCGAGTCACCTTGGCGTCGCCCTTCCCGACGGCAGGTCCTGGGCCCGATCCTTTCGAGCCGCCTCGACGTCGCTTGGGTCTCCAGGTTATAATTTTCGATTGACTTGGGGACTCTACTTTGACTTTCGCCATGTCCAAGCCTCAGTGAAAGTGGGGGCTCTGTAGATACCCAGTATCTGCTGAGACTCCAACAAACACCCGATGATTATCGGACTATAACATGTTTTGGAATCGCGGCGTTTGATCGACAGTTTGTGTACAAATTTACGTCGGAAAACTTAAAACGATTTCGAAAATAAAACATTTCAAAACTTTCCAAAAGTACCTGGAGTGTTTAATGCACGACGACGGCGTCGCAATGAACCTAACTAGAGTCAAACCGACACCGAAACAAAAACCGACTCAAAAATTCAAATCCCGACTCTAACAATGAGTCAAACCGAGTCAACCACAAGAAACAAAACCATTCAAATGCTTCTATGTTAAGATTTCCCGGAATCTTACATAGTCAAGTACCAAACATGTTCATCCAAATCCTACGATAGAACAAATGATGATTTCCTCGTGTGATAGTGACAAGACAACTCGAAGACCCGCGACGTGGCTCGCGCCCCTTTGAGCAGCCAAGGTGGCTACGTCGCTCAAAACTCACACAACCACTCTTTTTCTTATAAATACCCCTCAAATGCCCCCATTTTATAACTTACGCGAGTGTCCTCCTCCTCTTTTCTCCCTTAAAATTCTCGACTCGACATCTTATGTCACAATCGGACGTGTATTTACGACCTACCAATCATAAATACAAGCCTTACACATTGTTTGGTACCGTCATCGTGCATTAAATCACTTGACCGACCACTTTGACCACTACACCGTCACTAATCTTAATAAAACACTCTTTTTACTTACCAAAACGGTTTTAAACCGAGTCTTTTCCGACCAAACGAGTTGTTACACTTACGTTGGTTTCTCGCCATAATCAAACATGTAAGTATGAGGGTGTAAACATCCTTCTTTTATCATGTCTTGATTTCTTTTATGACTATAACATGCTAAAACATGCATAACATGATCCAAAACATGGGATAAACGAGCCAAAACTGAGTTTTGGCCTGAGGCAGAAGCCCCTTATTGTGCACAAAGGCTCGCGCCTCAATAGGGTGCCCGGGTTAGAACTCAACCGTGTTTGTTCTCGTCTTTCCCCTTCAATTCATTTTCATATTTGTAATCGGTTTTTACCGTTTCAAATATTTTCAAACCCTTTTTTATTTTATTTCATTTGTTTTAACCATAAAACATTTTTCACCCTTGGTTCCTCATAGCATGAGGGTTAAATCCGTGGTTCGGTGATAATATTTGGTTAATAACATTTAAAAGGTATTTTAAAGCCTTTTATTTCGTTTTTGGGAGGTATTTTAAAGCCTTTCATCATTTCTTTACATTTTCAAAACAAGCATATTAGTCACCAACACAAAGTCATCCTTGGTTCTACATACCATGTCGGTTTTTAACCGGGTACGATGATGAGTATCGACTAATGATATTCAAATGAACTTAAAACAATTAGTTCATAATTATTTTCAAAACTATTCATGTCAAGTTTGTCAAAGTCAAACTGATACGTGCATTTTGTATAGTCTTTTTAGCCTATTTTAGCACGTATTTCTATGTACTTTCGTACTATTTATATTGCATTTTGCCCCCGAATTGGCTACTTTGGTTCGTCTTGTCTATTTTGCAGGAATGAATGTAAAAGTAGTGGAATCGTACCATTTTCGTCCTTTTTGCATGCATTTTGAGGAGACAGGATTTTTCAGAGTGATATCTTGCATTGGGATACGTGAAGGAACGGTCTACGCGGCAGTCGGTCACGAGTTTGAACTGATTTGAAGGAAGAATACTCGATCGAGCTATTTTATTGCTCGATCGAGTGATTTCTATGGCTGAGGTTGTTCAATCAAGCATTATTTTACTCGATCAAATAGTGTTGGAAATTAAGGTTACTCGATCGAGTAACAATTCTACTCGATCGAGTAGATTATTTGGAGAAATACTCGATCGAGTGGTTTCAGACTACTCGATCGAGTGGTTTTGGCTTTCATGGGCTTTAATTAGCCCGTGAACTTGTTTTAGTTATTGGACTTAGTTGTTTTTCTATTTAAACACATGTTAACTAGGTTATTAGGATCCAAGATTTATCTTATTATTCAATTTTCACTCTCAAGATTGCGTTACTTTTTCTTCTTCACTGTAACTTTTGCTTTCGGATTTTCTCGCTCGGATTTGTTTGTTCTTTACGCCAGATTCTTGCGATTGTAATCTCTTTATCCCTTTTAATAATAATCTTTCTTTTATTCATCTTAATTGTTTGTTTTGCTTCATTTAATTCTCTACCCTAATTACCTCTTATGCAATTTTATTATTGTCTCATCATGTTTAATATTAGTTATTTATTTGTTGTTAGTATTGATAATATTAATCGCATGTGTAGCTAATCTGTTCATGTTAGGATTAGGGAATCTACGGTATAAATGTGACGATGTAGTGATTAGGTTAGATGAATTATTCGTGAGAATCTGTCCTCATAGCAATATAACAGTATTTACCGACTTAGTTGAGTGCACGCTTCTGAGTCACCTTTTTAATCTGGCTAAATTTAATCCTGGATCGAAAGATTGGACTAAATAGACCTGATATGAATAGTAGACTACCCTGACGAGGACGGAAGTTAAGTTAGTGGGAGTCTAGGGTAGAAAGTAGACCGGAAGGACCTTTCCATATCCGTCTCGCAGTAGTTTATCTAAGTTGTTTACAGTTGAGTCACTAGACTACCGTACTGAACCGAAATCCTGACATGTCCCCTCTCTATTGATAGTTTATTTCTATTTTCTGCCTTAATTGCTCTTTTCTTATTTCTCTTGCCTTAAAGCTTTTCGTTTAGGAAATCAAATTACAACCCCCCCCCCCCCCCCATTTGTGACCAAATAGATGGACTCTTACAGATATCTTGCCTCCCTGAGGAGATCGACCTGACTTCCCTAGCTATATAGTTAGTTTAGTTAGTTATTTTTGATAGGTACACGACAGCCCTGTCAAATTTTGGCGCTGTTGCCGGGGAGGCAATTGCCGTATCTGTCTTTGTTTCGTTTATTTTATCCGTCTCTGGGAATTTTTATTCCTTGAGGAAGTTCTTATTCATTTTCTTTCAGTGTTGTGTATGCCCAGGTCACATAGGTTGGAGTTAGTTTCAGCTGATTCTGAGCCAGAGAGACTGTTCAGGCATAGACTCCGTCTGCAAAGAGAATCACGAAAGGAATACTTGAGTACTTTCGAACCAGAACTTCAGCATTTCCTATTTACAGAAAATCCATCTTTTGATGAAGATACTTCCAGTTCTGTAAATTAACCAGTAAAGATGCCGAATATTTCTAGTCATTCGGAGCCCAAAGCATCATCAATTCCAAAGGGTTTCAATCTCCAGACTGAGGATGAGAATACATTTGACATCCGTATTTCCTATATCAATCTGGTGGAGAGAAATATCTTTAAGGTGTAGCAGGTGAAGACCCGAGGAAGCATATGGAGGTCTTTACGGACTAATGTTCTACTATCCCCGCCACAGAGGGGGTAACTCAAGACAAAATTAAGGAGGTGCTGTTTCCTTTTTCTTTGACTGACTTAGCCAGGGAGTGACTGACTGATTTGGACCACACGGTCACGGGGGTTATAGACTGGGAGACCCTTTCTCTTGCTTTTTATAAGAGATACTTCCCTCCGCAGCGCACTAATCAGCTGAGGGCAAAAATTACAAGTTTCAAACAGGCACCGAATGAAACTTTCTATGAAGCTTAGTGTCTTTTCAAGAGGTTGGTGAGGTCTATTCCTCACAATGGTTTTGATCCGTGGTTCCTGTCCAATCAGTTCTACAATGGGCTATACGATGATCACAGAGCCATACTTGATACATCATCCAACGGAAGATTTCAAAAGAACAGCGACGATGATAAGGGATGGGCTTTTATTGAAGAGATGGAGACCCACTGTGCTGAGTATGGAAACCCGAGGGATGGTATTAGAACAGTTCAAGCAATCGATAAGCAAGTTGTGGCTCAGCTGGAAGCCATGAATGCTAGGTTTGATAAGCTGGAGCTGCATTCTGCTGGGAAGCCTCAGACGGTTCATTTGCTTACTAGAGGGGAGACTGTCATATGTGAGAGGTATGGGAGCAACGACGGTCACATTGATGTTAACTATCTTACGGAGAAGGAACATGTCCTTGCTTTTCAACAATACAGGCAAGGAGGGTGTTCCTATTATAACAACCAAGGGACAGTCCATCCCAATTTGAGGTGGACAAGTCAAAATGTGCTCAATCCTACCCCTCCTCTGCAGCAGCAGCAACCATATGTCCCTCCTCATATGGCTCAACAAGGCTTTCAGAAGCCTCCTTCCTTTCCTACACCTGATCAAGGTGCATCGTCCTCTGGTGGGGTAAGTGAGCTAGGTGAGTTGAAGACGATGTTGCAGTCTTTGACAAAGCAGTGGCAGCTGAGTGATCAACAAAAAGATGCATCTATCAAGGCACTTGAAACTCAAGTTGCCCAGTTAGCCACGAACCAGTCCATAAGGAAACCGGGACATTTACCAACACAAGCCGATAATAATTCACATGAGACGGTAAATTTAGTTAATTTGAGGAGCGGTTATTCATATGAAGGACCGAAATCAGACCCGGGGAAGGCAATTACTGCTGATGAACAGTGTTCTGTCGAAGAAAAAGAGCTGACGACAAAGAATGTACTCGATCGACTAATTTCTGGGGGTCGATCGAGTAAAAATGCCGAAGAAAGGACTCGAACGAGTGAAATTTCTACTCGATCGAGTGAACAGGAAAAAGAAGTGCTCGATCGAGTAAATAAAACTACTCGATCGAGTGAATTTGCTGAAGAATCTGCTCGATCGAATGACATTTTTGCTCGATCGAGTAATGCTGATAAAGAACAGCTCGATCGAGAGCCTGCTCGATCGAGTGAAATATAACCTGAAAGACCTTGTTTGAGAGGAAAGAAGTCTCGTTCGAAGGATTTAGAGCTTGATCTGGCTGATACATTGGAAGAGAGGAACAAGAGACTCGAGATACCCATCACGGTGCCCTTCCCGAGGCGTTTGCAGAGTACTAAGGCTAATCAACAGTTCGGCAAATTTGCCGAACTCCTAAAAAGCTTGCAAGTCACTGTGCCATTCACCGAACTGCTGACACAGGTACCCTATTACCTTAAATTTATGAAAGAAATTTTGTCAAGTAAGAAGCACATTAACGACCATGAGATGGTAACTTTGACCGAGGTAGGGACGCCCCTAGTTCAGAATAAGTTACCTCCCAAACAGTCATATCCGGGTAGTTTTTCGATTCCGTGTCATATTGGTACCCATTTGATTGATAACGCGTTATGTGATCTTGGTGCTAGCGTGAGTGTCTTACCGCTGTCACTGGCTAAGAGACTTGGTTTGACAAAGTTTAATTGCACAAATATGACTGTTCAGATGGCCGACCGTAGCATATCACGGCCACTAGGTGTCATAGAAGACATACCTGTTAAGATCGGGAGGTTCTTTATTCCCGTTGACTTTGTTGTACTTGACATCCCCGAAGATGGCCATACCCCTATTATTTTAGGGAGACCATTTTTATTTACTGCCCGTGCAGTAATAGACGTCGGGGGCAAGACATTGACTTTTCAGGTTGGGGACGAGGAATTGATATTCCATCAGACTAAGTTCCGAAGGGCTCCCATGCAAGCTCAGCCTTGCAATGCCCTCTCTTCTAATGACCCTCCTACTGACACTCCAACTGAAGATTTGGAACATTCTTCTGCTATCGTGACCCCTCCGCCTCAGGTTGAGAGCAAAAAGGAGGAAAGTTCGTTTGTTTTCCTTGCTGTAGGTACAGATGAAAATAATGAAGGATTTGCCAATGGTTTTTGTGCAATTAATGTCAGTCAAAGTGGGAGCGATGACGTTGAAGCTGGTGAGAAAGGAGTAAGGACGGGAAAAGTTCGCGCGTATGTGGACGTCAACTATTCTCCTCCTAACGATTCAAGTTCAAGCTCGTGGAAATTGAAGAGCCGATTAATGTTGCTGAGATGACGTCCTCCAGTCAGGAGCCCTCCAAGGGGCTACTAAATTGCTTTGAGAAATGAGCGGGGAAATGCCCCGTGTACCAATTTGTATAAACAATTTTTAATTTCGGTCGGACTTGTTTATTGCTTTTAATTAGGACAATTAGAATTTAGACATTTTTAGTATATATTAGACGAATATAGACTGTTACTTTTTGTATTTGGTATTTTGGTATATTTTTGCAAGTGTTTTTATGCAGGTTTGGGGAATTTTACGCAAATTCAAGAGCTTACACGAGGAAAAGAGCTCGATCTAGTACTTTTTATACTCGATCGAGTGGAATTTGTTCGATCGAATGGTTTCCAGTTACTCGATCGACAAAAGCTGAAAAGGGGAGTTCTCGATCGAGTAACTTTCTACTCGACCGAGTAGATTAATACAAGAAGTTCTCGATCGAGCTGTTTTATTGCTCGATCGAGTGATTTCTATGGCTGAGGTTGTTCGATCGAGCATTATTTTACTCGATCCAATAGTGCTGGAAATCGAGGTTACTCAATCGAGTAAAAATTCTACTCGATCGAGTAGATTATTTGGAGAAATACTCGATCGAGTAGTTTCAGACTACTCCATCGAGTGGTTTTGGCTTTCATGGGCTTTAATTAGCCCGTGAACTTGTTTTAGTTATTGGACTTAGTAGTTTTTCTATTTAAACGCACGTTAACTAGGTTATTAGGATCCAAGCTTTATCTTATTATTCATCCTTCACTCTCAAGACTGCGTTACTTTTTGTTCTTTACTGTAACTTTTGCGTTCGGATTTTCTTACTCGGATTTGTTTGTTCTTTACGCCAGATTCTTGCGATTGTAATTTCTTTCTCCCTTTTAATATTAATCTTTCTTTTATTCTTCTTAATTGTTTGTTTTGCTTCATTTAATTCTCTGCCCTAATTACCTTTTATGCAATTTTATTATTGTCTCATCATGTTTAATATTAGTTATTTATTCGTTATTAGTATTGACAGTATTAATAGCATGAGTAGCTAATCTGTTTCATGTTAGGATTAGGGAATCTACGATAGAATTGTGACAATGTAGTGAATAGGTTAGATGAATTATTCGTGAGAATCTGTCCTCATAGCAATATTACTGTATTTACCGACTTAGTTGAGTGCACGCTTCTGAGTCACCTTTTTATTCTGGTTAAATTTAATCCTGGATCGAAAGATTGGACTAAATAGACCTGATATGAATAGTAGACTACCCTGACGAGGACGGAAGTTAAGTTAGTGGGAGTCTAGGGTAGAAAGTAGACCGGAAGGACCTTTCCATATCCGTCTCGCAGTAGTTTATCTAAGTTGTTTACAGTTGAGTCACTGGACTACGTAGTGAACCGAAATCCTGACATGTCCCCTCTCTATTGATAGTTTATTTCTATTTTCTGCCTTAATTGCTCTTTCCTTATTTCTCTTGTCTTAAAGCTTTTACTTTAGGAAATCAAATTACAAACCCCCCCATTTGTTACCAAATAGACGGACTCTTACAGATATCTTACCTCTCTGAGGTGATCGACCTGACTTCCCTAGCTATATAGTTAGTTTAGTTAGTTATTTTTGATAGGTACACGACATCCCTATCCCGACACCGAATATCATCAAAATAATGATGATTATTCGAGTCTCGTTCCTTGAATCAACAAATGCGGTCTAAACGACTCTTTCAAACCAAATCGGGTCAAATACCCATTTCTCAATACGGTTTTTAAACGTTTTTAAAAAGGTCAGAACACGACATTCAACCGTTAGTTGACCCGCGCCTAAACATGCCCCTTCATTCTTATTTCCAAAACCAGAGGAGACCCCCTTGCACTGCCCACAAGCTCGCGCCTCATGTGGCCGGGTGGTACAGGGTCTGTTCCCTTTCCAGCATCAGTCTAGGACGATCCCGACTCCGGTTAGTCCAGATATAGGACGGATCAGATGACTCTTTGCTCATTCAAAATCATATTTGCAAAATGCTTCACTAAGACAAATGGATCACGTTATGCACCATAAACCTAATAAGGTAAATGGATGTTTAATTTCCGTCTTGCATGCAAATCAGCCATTAATCCAACTCGACATCTTATACTTGATACTTGGATTAAATCAACCGACTTAGAAATCTCTCACATGTTAGGTTTAAATTATTGGATGCGCATTTATGCATTTAAACAGTTTTATCAACTTTTTCATTCAACCAACCAAGATCGATCAGTAGAAGCCGCTACCGCGGGCGGGATTGGGTGTCTGATTAAAGGGCTTCCCAATACGTACCTTTACCTCTTACTCAGAAACTTTGGATAGTGGACGACCTTATCCAGGGCGTACGAGAGTCATTCTAGAGATAGGATGCTAAAGAAGGACGATTTCCTTATCTTTAGTACCTATATCAAACGCTGCTTTGTGCTTCGATTTGGCCGAGGTATAAAGTGGATTTCGAACGGCTTCCAAGCATCCCACAAATGCTTGGTGGCGACTCCGAAAATCTCCAATCATTTCGAGACCCTTACCGAGACGAAACCGACCGATCCAAAACGATCCGGTCGAAAGCATTTTTACGCCGCCGAGCGTGGCTTTCAAAATACCGCTGCACGTCCGCAGATCGAACCGGACCCGCAGGTAGGCCATGTCCACAGGGTGGCATGTGTCGATCCATATGATATCCTTTGGTCATATGGGGAGCAGGTTATGTTCAGGTTGTTTCGATAGTACGCGGGAGACGAGACGAGCTTGATGATTTCACGAGACGAGTCTAGTTTGCTAGAAGAGTATAGATGTTACGACTTATATTTTATTTATTCATTTGTTTACGTTTATGTAATTCACTAAACATTATATTAATAAAATGTTCTTTGATTGGAGTTTTAAAACCCTACTTCGGGAAACCGAGATGGTAACGCTCAAATTATCTAGGCCAGATAGTTGGGGTGTTACAAAGTGGTATCAGAGTAACGATTTTGGAACCTAAAATTAATTAAGCAAAAATGAATCTAGGATAGTCTAAGTAAAATGTACCCTACATGAATACAATAGGAGATCGATTTTGGATGGGTAGACGCGCTAATGCCAAAGCTAGTGCCTATCGTCTTTGTTGGTCACTACGTGGGTGATTATGATTTGGGAAACGCGAAGTGGCATGATTGTATGCGTGATATGAATTTTGCTTAGCATCTTTCACGATTTCTTTACTGCAATGAAATGTTGCTTGATTTCATGTAGTTGTGATTATAGTTTAGTTCCGGTCCATTTGACGCATGATGATATGTGAAATGTCGTGTGATTACGTGTTTATTATAACAGGTCGATAGGTTAGAATGATATCGTTATTTATAATGTGGTGCATCTATCGTGTGAAAATTGGATATAAGTATTCATATGTATAATGTGCTTTGATGAATGGTTATTACATGTTAAAAGGTGATTAGTAATGATTGTTAGTAGATTAGTCGTTAGTATAAAAATAATGTTTGTGAGTCGGGAATTGCAAAACATAGAGAGGCACCCAACCGAGTACGAGCTAGTACTCGATCTAGTACCAGTCACTCGACCGAGTGAACCCTACCACTCGACCGAGTGGACCAATTTCCAGAAACTTAAAAATCTATGGAAGTGAGTCACTCGACCGAGTGGAAAAGTCACTCGACCGAGCGGACTCAGCACTCGACCGAGTGCCAGCTTTTGGGTTGTGAATTTCGTTAAAATTGTGTTATTGCCTTATTTTATCTATTTTATTCGTACATTCAAAAATCATTTACTTGAAAAACGTTATTGTTGGTTGTTTGTTGCTCGAATTCAAATTCTTACGCTAATTTTTAGCCCCTTAAATTGGCTAATTCCATCTTACAAGTGTCGCTTTCTTTCCTCTTAATTATTCCAACTTGGTTTTGTTTAAATTTACGTTAACTCCTTCACATTGTTGTCAATTCATCATATGTTTTGGTTTGATTTCTGATGTTAGTCACCTCTTTCCCACCATTCGCGATGTCAAGTAAAAAAAAAAAAAAATCATGTTGATTTTTTTTTACCTAAAACGTTCTTATGAACTCGAAAATATATGTTGTTGAGTTGATAATTCGATTTTATATTTGTTGCGTGGCAGAGGGTTTAACAAGGATCAAAATTTGGTTGTTATTACTAACCTTTATCGTATGTTTGAAAGTTTGCCTTGAAATTTTCGTTCCAAAATTTTCTGAAACCTTAATGTTCGCTCCAAAATTTCAATTTTCCGTGTTTGAAGCTTAGTTTAATTAACTAGTGAGGCACCATCTTGGTTAGTAACGACATGCATCATTTTGAATCAAAATTTCATTTTTTTTAGGATGTTATCCAAAATCCTTTGAAATTTCATCGAAAAGTTAATAATTTTGATTTTTGCTATGGAATGTGACTTAGTTGTTTGTTGATACTAGTCCTTGTTGATGTAGTAATGTGTTGATCCAAATATTGTTTAACAATGTTGGGTATGTTCTTAGAATTTGAAAATTTTGCTCTAAAGTTTTCTTGATTTAATTGAGTGATATGACTTCAATTTTGTTAATAGTGTTATGCATTGATTTAATTTGAGAATCCTATCTCAAAATTTTGCCAACTTAATTTTTTTTTTAATATACCATAGGGTATACGATTAAATTTTACATGTTCGTATTTAAAACATGGTTTCCTTGTCTCATAATGCTGCCACTTTATTAATAATGTGTTGTTTTGCTAATATGTGAGTCAATGCCTAGTCTGTCGTGAAGGGTGGGTTATATAGCCGTGATCAGTGGAGACATATAGGTATATATGGTTGTGTTGGAGAGGATGTGAAACGGGCGTGAGTCGGTGAGCCATGAGGATAAAGAGTGCTAATAATGTAGGATAAGTGAGTGTTGCATCTTGAGGATTTTAAATGATAAACACGTGTTTTATTGGAATTTAGATAAATTTGATAATTGACGTGGTTATTGACTTTGAGGAAGAGAGATGTACATGTACGGTGTCGTGAATGGTAGGTCATGTGATGAATTGGTTGAAACCTTGGATAATGTGTTAGAAATAATTTGGGTTCGGTTATATGGTGGTGTAATTATTGTGGGTAAGAGAACATTGAACGGAAACTAGTCGTATATGAGTGTGTGTCTCGTTGCCTAGAGGTATTGATGCATTTATGGGATTCAGGTGAAGGGTTGAAGTGTGGAATTATGTATAAACATCAAGTTGGGAATTTGAAAACACTGGGAAGATGAGTTAGCTCATACAAAGTTGTGAGTGAGTGAGTTGATTACATGAGATGACCTTGTGGACAATAGGACAATGAGTGATATGTGATCTAGGTCGAACCTTTGTTGATTGGTTGAACTTATGCATAGTGAGTGAGGTTGGGTGGTATGTTGAGGGACATTGTGGTTGAACATGACTTGGAAATCTTGAGTTGATAAATAAATGAGATTTAATGGTGGAATAGTGAGAAAGCAATTGATGTATCTAAGGGTAGAATAAAGTGATAATTTGGGTTGTTCATAATTGTGAGAATATGTAAATTGAATTTAAGGATTGACGAGTTGGATTTTTTATCTTATTATAATGTGATTAAATAAGATTCGATTTAGTGTATTAATATATTAATTCACTAAATTATGTTGAGGTTTTATAAATATTTTGAGGTAGAGGTAATTAGTTATTTAGATTTACAAAAGATTGTAAACATAACTAACATGCTATTATGGGACCCATTATATGTTGATATAATGGTAAAATATTACTCAATAAGTTGAGTGAATATATGTTTATTAATTTATCACATAATTGTTGTATGATCGAATTAATATTTAATTATGTAAGATAATTAAACATAAGACTTATAAGCATTTATGGGACAAATATTATAAGATAAAATGGACCAAAATAAAGCATAGGCACCGGTTTTTGGAGGAGATAGGACACTTGTCCTAAGTCTTCTATTTTGTCTAAAAATCTTATGACACAAGCACCACTTGTGATGTTGCCTCTACCTAATATGACACTACCAATAAAGCATTTGCATGTGATTTTTGAGAAGACCAAAATGCTCTATAAAGAGCACAATGGCCGGAACTTTCAAGTGTTGAGAAGAACATTTTGTTGTTCTCTTTTTCTCATACTTATTCTCTCAAAAATCCTCATCTCATCCTCACATGCAAAAACCTCAAATACTAATATTTGTGATATATTACTAGTGTAGTAGTATTAGTAATATTAGTAATAATTAAGGATACATTACTACATAATATCTAGTTAACATTAGTATTAATTTTTGGGTGCAATCAAAAGGAGGGCTCCTAATATAGAGTCTTGGAGGATCCTCCTAATATTTATCATAGCTCAAGAACAAGTGAAGGTAAGAGACCTTACTTGTGCCTATTTCGAACCATTTAACAAAGTAAGGAACATTGTTTTCTCATTTTATTTCTTATTAAGTTATGCATGCACTAGATCTAAAGAACTCATAATAAAATGTTAATTAAATTACTATTAGAGATGTCTAATAATAGGTATATGAACCTAACAATGTGATGAATGAGAATAGTATTGGTTGAAACCTTGGATAATGTGTTAGAAATAATTTGGGTTCGGTTATATGGTGTGTAAGTATTGTGGGTAAGAGAACATTGAACGAAAACTAGTTATATATGAGTGTGTGTCTCGTTGCCTAGAGGTATTGATGCATTTAAGGGATTCAGGTGAAGGGTTGAAGTGTGGAATTATGTATAAACATCAAGTTGGGAATTTGGAAACACCGGGAAGAGGAGTTAGCCCATACAAAGTTGTGAGTGAGTGAGTTGATTACATGAGATGACCTTGTGGACAATAGGATAATGAGTGATGTGTGATCTAGGTCGAACCTTTGTTAATTGATTAAACTTATGCATAGTGAGTGAGGTTGGGTTGTATGTTGAGGGACATTGTGGTTGAACATGACTTGGAAATCTTGAGTTGATAAATAAATGAGATTGAATGGTGGAATAGTGAGAAAGCAATTGAGGTATCTAAGGGTAGACTAAAGTGATAATTTGGGTTGTTCATAATTGTAAGAATATGTAAATTGAATTTAAGGATTGACCAGAATTGATAGATGATAGCAACGCTTTATGAAATAGGAATATAAGAAGATAGTAGGTTGAATTTGAGATGATCAAGGACAATTGAGGGTGCAATATGTCTAGTAAAGGTCGTAGTGAGAAATATATGGCGAAACTATTTGAAAGTTAGTGTACATGTGTGATATGGTAAGTGATGATCATATTATTATGCCGACGTCAGCCTTTTTTGGGGGATATTATTTTGTGAGACAAAGAGACGAGGTTGCCCTTTGAAAGTTGGCTTTCAGGAATGTTATTTATGAGATAAAGTTGTGGATTTAGTATTACCAAGCTTGATTTTCGCGGTGATGAGAGTAAGAGTGTGGCACATAATGTTTGAGGATTCAATCATATTATTGAGGTACTTGATCGTTGGTGTTATATAGCGTAACCGTTTGATTTAAGTATGCATGCATGACGTGTGAAAGTAGTTGGTGAAGTTCTGTCCTATGAGCGGTAGTATAGATGTTGTTTGTGATGTTGCCTCCCAATCGTCAAGTGAAACACCCACAGTGTACATCGTGATCTAGTTGTAGTGCCTAAATGAGTGATGAAATAGGAAAGCTTGAGAACGAGTTAGAGAATGAAAACATTCTTCCCAGGTGGCACTCGACCGAGTGCACCCTGCACTCGACCGAGTGCACCTTGCACTCGACCGAGTGGCCGCCTACTCGGCCGAGTGATCCTTTATACTCGACCGAGTGGTCTGCTTTGACCCTTATTTTGTCAATACTCGACCTAGTATGGGGTGTATACCCTTATTTTCGTGATTTATATTGGTTGGTTTGTTTCGAATGAATATGTTGACACCATATGGATGAGTGTGATGTTTAGAAAGAGCGTATACGGTTGATAAACATGCGAGGTGCGAGAGAAGGCATGAGACTTGAGGAAATGAGAGAGTGAGGTGAACTTCGGGGACAAAGTTGTTTTTAAGGGGGGAATATTGAAATACTCCGTATTAATAATTATATAATAATAATATTTTATTATATTTAGCGAGTTATGTTGAGACGGAATAATATAATAATATAATAATAATAATAAGATACATGTATTTATACACATACCCTCACCTTATACTACCCTCACCTTATAATCCCACCATTATCCACTCAAACCTTATCCCAACATAATCCACCAAATATCCACAAAAGATAAGGGAGAAGACAGAAAGAGAGGAAAAGGAGATTCCGTTACCTCGCCTCAAGATCGTAATGTAAACCTTCTTATAGCCTTTATATTATTTTATTCATACCATTGACTCGTCCCGACCTCAACCCACCTCTGACCCGTCCTTGACCACCCATTTGACCGCCGTTGACCACCCATTTAGGGGTTTGACCGAGTTTAAAAAGGGATTTTGGGGGTGTTTGGTGACCCGTGTTAGGGCTTCGGGTTTGGGGGTGTTGCAGGATGGTTTGGGTCTGGTTCTGGGTAGGCTTAAGTCGAGGGTGGTGAGAGGAGTAGAATGGTGGTTGTGGGTGGCCGTGAGGGTGGCTGGAGCTGACGGGTTCAAGGGAAAAAGGAGGGATGTCGAGGGTGTTGTTGTGGTTGTGGTTGTTGTTGTTATTTATTATTGTTGTTGTTGTCGGTGGTATTGCTGCTGGCGGCCGTAGGGGTGGTCGGATCTTAGGGTGGTGACGGAGTCGACCACCGTGGTAGTCATTTATGGTGTTGTTGTTGTGTGTTGCGGGTTGTTGTCGTGGTTGCCATGTTGTTGTTGTTTTGTTGCGGTTGTGGCTCGTGGTGGCTGCCGGTCGTGGCCCACCGTGGCTGATGGTGGGGGCCATGGTGGCGGCAGTAGGTGGTGTAGTGGGGGTTAGCTTGAGTCAGGTTTTTTGGATAATTATATAAGACGGGTTTAATTAGTTTAATTTAGTCGTATACGTATTTGTATAATGTATTAGTATATTTATACGTATAGGTATAAATATATTAGTATATTATACGTATTGGTATACATATTGGATTAGCTTTTTTATACGTATTTGTATATGTATTTGTATGATTAAATGAGTATATTTATACGTATTCGTATTATTATCGTATTTTAGGAAATGGGTTTTGTGGGACGGTTTTACGAGACGGGTCTAGCTTGTGTTATGGATTGCTTGTGCGGGTTTGCTAAAAGGTAGGTTAATCCTACTCAGTTTCAATTTGCATTTGAATTGTCATGTGAGTCGTATTTTAATTGGCATTGCATTATAACATGATTTTGGTTGAGACGGTTGGAGGAGTCGGTAATTGGCATGTTGTGTTGCATCTTGTGTTTATTGTGTTATCATGTATATTGGGTAATATGATGGTTGTCATTGTTGGTTGTTGGTGAGGAGATGGAAGGCGGTTTGGAGACCGTCTTCTGCTTGGGTCGCCTCTTTGAGCTTTCCCACTCCAAGAGGGATGTGCACATTAATGACTTGAGTTTGGAGGGACTCGTGTGGTTGAGACACGACGTCTGGCCGGTATGTCAGGGCGTGTCCCGGTACCTGTTTATGGTTATCGGTATGTCTTGGCTTGTCCTAGTACCAGTGTGGTGATCGGTATGTCTGGGCGTGTCCTGGTACCAGTGTGGTGATCGGTATGTCTGGGCGTGTCCCGGTACCAGTGTGGTTGTCGGTATGTCTGGGCGTGTCCCGGTACCGTGGTGGTGGTTGTTGATGGTGGTTCATTCATATCATAGTCATGTCACATGTTCACACTCGAGTCGAATGACACTTTAATTATTTAATGAAACTGACGTTTTTTGTGTCTGTGCATTGTCACCTATCTCTTTTGGGGTGGCCTGTGTCGATCCATATGATATCCTTTTGGACATATGGGGAGCAGGTTATGTTCTGGTTGTTTGGATAGTACGCGGGAGACGGGACGAGCTTGATGATATCACGAGACGAGTCTAGTTGGCTAGAAGAGTATAGATGTCACGGGTTGTATTTTATTTATTCATTTGTTTACGTTTTTGTAATTCACTAAACATTACATTAATAAAATGTTCTTTGATTGAAGTTTTGAAACCCTACCTCGGGAAACCGAGATGGTAACACTCCAATTATCTTGGCAAGATAGTTGGGGTGTTACAATCTTTCCTAGATCTGGACCCCGGGCAGAGTTTCACTCGTGCTGGGACTGCTCTCGCTGCTGGATCTAGGCTAGCTGGGTACGCCTGCTGCCTTGGGTATCTGCGTCGGCTTAACAGGCAAAGACATAGTCTTGGGTGACACGCTGACGGAGACCATCTAGCTGGATGCCGAGGGCGCACTCACCGATCCTGCAGATGCAGGAAAAGGTCCTCCTCCAGAAGACAGGGCTGACATACTCTGGGTGCTAGACGGATTCTAGCTGGTTCCGGACATGGCGATGAACTGGTTTGTTTTTGCGATATTTGGCTATAGAAAATGATCAGTTTGCCCCACGGTGGGTGCCAAACTATTTTGGTAAAAAATTACCGAGTTATAAATTTAAGTTGTGAGTTAAAGTGATCGATCTATGGTCTGTGGATGAAGTAAAATGCGACGATATGGACGAGCGAAAATGCAACGAAATAAGAGAGTGACACGAGAAATTTTGGTGACGCGGAAAACCCGATATGGGAACAACCGCGGGGGGAGTCGGAATCCCACCAATTTGGCAATATAATCGAGACGGAATTAAATGAGGAAATACAAAAGCGAATTTTGCTAGTGATTGCTTAATAGTAGACGAGAGTTTGGTAGTCGGGGTGCAGATGTAGAATGATCTCTAATGTGCCTCTACCTCCCTTTATATAGCTGTTGTCTGTTTGGGTCAAAATCTATAACGTCTTCCTACTTCTACTGCGAGAATCCTGCGTCGGTTCCCTCAAAATAGGGAGCAGTTGTTGACATTTCTTATCTTTCTTGCGTGGGATATTTTTTCAAAGTGTGTTTGTTGTAGCTTTGATCCAATGGTCCTTAGGCCGCCACATCATTGATCCTTCTCAATTTCTTTCTACTAACAGATGTTTGCCATGTCAGCTAGGAATAAAAATACAAATTTTTATCCATAAGAAGTATCATAATTTGACTGTTTTAATTCTGGGTATCATAGTCTTGAATGCTGCAGAGTTTTATGTTGCTGGAAAAACTAGTAGTTTTTCAAGAAAAAATGCTGATATTTCGCTAGATATGCCCTTAAACAGTGATGTCTTTCAAATTCCTCCTGGTTATAATGCTCCTCAGCAGGTATTTTACTATATGTTTCACATATAATTTACTACTTCCGCTCCAATCAATTCTTATCTTTTTTATTCGTTGTGAGGAAATATTTTGTGTTTCTTTTCTTGGCAATTGCTCAATATAATTGTCCAGTGGTTTATAAAGGATTATTCATTTGATGGTTTTTTATGCGTGTATTTTATATAAAGTTTTTACCTCATTTTTACATGCATTTATGTACTATTTACGTGGCATCCAGCTACAAATACCCCCGATTAGTCTACTTTGGTTCGTTTTGTATAAATTGCAGGTATGGATCGAAAAGAAGATAAATCAAGCCTAAACTCATCCTAATTGCATACATTTATGGA
Source organism: Silene latifolia (assembly GCF_048544455.1). Classification (NCBI taxonomy): domain Eukaryota; kingdom Viridiplantae; phylum Streptophyta; class Magnoliopsida; order Caryophyllales; family Caryophyllaceae; genus Silene; species Silene latifolia. The sequence continues at coordinate 111,840,327 of NC_133538.1, forward strand.
GAACAAGGAACCAGAGCTTGGAATTTGTCACTTAGAAGACGCATGAGCAGGTTTCGGAAGGTTTCTTAGTGCCTAATCGTGCTGAAATAGCTCGATCGGCTACTTTTCCAGTCGATCGAAAGCTTTACATATAGAATACACGATCGAGTAGTTATAGTACTTGATCGAGAAGGCAATTCAAGGAGTTACTCGATCGAGTGGTTTATTTCCACTCGATCGAAGGGTTTGTCGCTTAGTTGCTCGATCGAGTGGTTTATTTCCACTCGGTCGAGTGGTTTGGCCTGTAATAGAGTTTTTCCGCCTAATTTCGTATGGGCTTTTGTAATTAGGCTATGGATTAGGTTTAAGGGGGAGATTTTTATATGCTACTAAAGAGAGTAGACTGCGTAACTCTTCCTCATTCACTTCTACTTTATCTTTCTCTACTGCTTCTTCACTTTACCTTACTTCTACTCTTTTCTACTCGGATTCAAATTTGTAATTGGTATTATTTCTTCTTTTTATTTCTTAATCGCAATTATCATTTTGTTTCTACCTTTCTCTCATTGTTTTCATTACTGTTTTATTTGATCCGTCTGTTTTTATTACTATGTTCGATTCTCGTTATCTATTTGTTGTTGTTGTTGATTCGATATTAATGTGTAGCTAATTCCCCCTTGCTAAGACTAGGGAATCCATGATTAAGAAGGAATAGTAATTATCATATTAGGTCTTGTGCTTGTGTGGTCTCTGTTGTTAATCACTACATTTAATTGTTTCTTTCTAATTGAGTCGACGCAATTAGTCATTTTATCATAGTAAACCTTGACCTAGACCGGAAGGTTGGAAATGGCGAGACTTGTAGCGAACATTAGGGCACCGTAGTGAGCGCGGAAGCTAAGCTATTTGTGCTTTAGGGCGAATTGAGACCGGAAGGAGATATTCACTGCTCCTCAGACCATACTTGCATTGACCCGAGACTTAGATTGCTTGACTGAATGATCATGGTGAACCGACTGTCTTAGATGCTTTCCCCATATTTGCTTAATCTTTATTCTCTTGATTTTCCTCTCTTTCTTAGTCTTTTTAGTTTAAAACAATCAAATACAACCCCCCAATTTGGTTACCGTGACGAACTTAGACAAAGCTGACATTTTTCCATCTCCCTGTGGAGATCGACCCGACTTCCCTAGCTATATTAGTTAGAGCCAGTTGGTTATTTTTGATACGTATATGACTTCCCTGTCCGTTTTCAACATAGTGTAATGCTACAATCTTCATACGTAAATAGTTAGGAACACTGTCACCTGTCGGTATGAGTCTTTGAGGCACTAGGGTAACAATGATGTTGCTATGTGTAATGAGCCGCAGTTGTAGCATACAATCCCTAAAAATTGGGCGCGCGGTCCTTCTACTTCGAACCCTTAGATTTCTTATTTGTACTCATGTATTTTCATTTTTGTTTTTAGTTTCATTTAGTACTCCAAGACTACTTCCTGCGTGTCGAATCTTGGAGTCTCGTTTTTAGTTTAAGATATGTTTTTAGGCGTTTAGAAAACATATCGCTATTCTACACAATCAATGTATCCTGCTACTAGGACCAAACTATGAAATTTGCCTCTTTGAGAGGTGCTAATCAATTAAACCGCTTCTCATCCAAAAGATTGATATTGCTTGTGTTCTTGCTTTCAATAATCGTATTGCTTACTTCTATTGCTTTCGTGTGCCGGACTTGATAATCGTGACTAGGATTCCTTACACACGCCAACCGAGACCGATTACGAATGCACTAGTGATCCTTCACTAGTGCTTGACGCTCTCGCTTGCATTCTTGTCGTGTGTTAGACAAGGGTGCGCGCCACGTTCCGACTTAAATTCCCGGACCGTGACATTTGGTATTAGAGCTCGGTCTTCATGACAAGCTGTTGCATACAATGATGGGAAAGACCGCAGAACCGAGTGGGAACAAAGGAGAAACTAGGGCCCGGGTGTCTGCCTTAGAGAAACTACTTGAGGAGAAACTTCCTTATCTGAAAGGACTCGTGGTGAGCCTCGGGGGCACTCACCAAGCCGTAGATGAGACGATAAGGAGGCATGAGGCTCGCCTTGGAGACGTAAATGAGACGATAAAGGGGCATGAGGCCCGCTTTGACGCTATAAAGGCATCGATCCCACGGGAGTCGAAGCAGAAATGGGCTATGTCTATGAGAGACCCGGATAGCTCGAGAACATGTGTAATACATTGATGAAAATGGCCGCAGATGGGAATTTTGGTGGGAGTCCCAAGGTGAAGCCGCCTGCACCTCACAAGTATAGTGGGGTGAGAGACTCGAAAGAAGTCGATAAGTTCCTCTTCGACATAGAGCAATTCTTCCAAGCGAGTGCGCTCGATGAGACACTTAAAGTCACTACTGCGAGCATGTATCTAATCGATGATGCCAAACAATGGTGGCGCTCCAAATACGCCGAGATCGAGGCAGAGAGCATAGTGTTGGAGTCATCGAAGGATTTCAAATGACTCTTCAAGGAACAATTCTATCCGAAAAATACCGACTTCCTAGCTCGAAGAGAACTCAAGAGCTTGAAGCATACGGGTTCTATCCGGGAGTACGTAAAAGCCTACTCGACGTGTATGCTGGAGATAACTGATATGACCGAGAAGGATCGTGTGTTCCAGTTCAGTGATAGTTTGAAAGAGTGGGCTCAACGAGAGATCATGCGACAAAGACCCAACTCCCTCTCCGCTGCAATGACCGCAGCCGAGAGACTAGTCGATTATTATACTGAGCGCGAAGCTGCGCAGAAGAGGGTATTCCTTGCAGCGAGTGGGAGTAACCCCAGATTTAGAGGAAATACGTCGCAAAACAAAGCTCCTTCTACGAGAAACAGCCGATTTCGCCCAGGAGGAGATTATAGAAGGTGGGGGCAAGTGAATACCACTCCAACTTCCTCAAAGGGGAGCACGTCGGAAGCGTCTACCGCTAGGAAACCGTTTACCTATTTCTTATAAAAAGGACCACACCGAATATCTGCACCAGGGGGAATTCAACGCCCTTACGAAGAATTTGTCGAAGATGTCTGTTGAACTAAGGTCCGAAGGGACGGACCAAGAAGTCGACCCAGGGGACGATGACGAGTTCAACGAATAGGGGGAAGTGGCACGGATGGGCGCGGTGAACATGATGTGTTCGATGGGAAAAGGCACCAACCTTTCCGAGGCCAAGTCCACTGAGCTCATGTACATAGAAGTAAAAATTAATGGAATTTGAACTCGGGCCAGGATAGACACGGGAGCCTCCCACAATTTTGTTACCCCTGATGAGGCGAAGCGGCTCGGGATGGAGATAAACCGAGAAGGAGGAAAGATGGAAGCTGTTAACTCCAGCGCTAAGCCAATTCAGGGAGTGGCCAAAGATGTAGTGATCAAGATGGGTGAATGGAGCTGGAAGCTCGACTTCACCAGTGTCCCGATGGATGACTTCAAGATCATCCTCGAAATGGATTTTCTAAAGCAAACACCAACCTTCTTGGCACTCCATAATGGTTAACTTATTTTGGTCGGGTCAAATCCTTGCTTGGTGAAGGCCGTGGGAGGAGATCGTAAGATTAAGGGACCCCTCCTTTCGGTGATGCAATTGAATAAAGGACTTCAAAAGGACAAGCCATCTTATTTGTGTACCGTGTCCATGAAAGAGGACACTTCTGCGGAATCAAAAGAACCGTCGATAATGCGGGTGTTGGATGACAACAAGGACTTGATGCTAGATTGTTTACCTATGAGTCTTCCGTCATGATGCTCGGTAGACTATCAAATCGAGTTACTTCAAGGGACAAGACCTCCTGCTCGAGGACCATACCGCACTGCGCCTCCGGAATTAGCTGAACTTCGAAAGCAGCTAGATGATCTGATTCACTCGGGGTCAATTCGACTTTCTAAAGCTCTTTATGGAGCCCCCTTTCTCTTTCAGAAGAAACAATACGATAGTCTGAGATTGTGTATCAACTATCGGGCCTTAAACAAGTTGACAGTGAGAAATCGCTACCCCATTCGTCTGGTAGCGGACCTGTTCGATCAGTTACAGGGCGCTGTGTACTTCGCCAAGTTAGATCTGAGATCAGGTTATCATCAAGTTCAAATTGCCGAAGGAGATGAGCCAAAGATAACTTGTGTGACGAGGTATGGGTCTTTCGAATGGTTGGTCATGCACTTCGGGTTGACGAACGCACCTGCCACATTTTTCACGCTGATGAACCATGTATTCCATGAGTACCTGGACAAATTTGTGGTGGTGTACCTGGATGATATCGTTGTGTATAGTCGCACTTTGGCTGAACACGTAGAACACTTAAAGCTTGTGTTCGCGCAAATGCGGGACAATCACTTATTTGTCAAAAAGGAGAAGTGTGAGTTTGCCCAACCTGAATTCAATTTTCTCAGCCACATCGTGGGCAAAGGGAGACTTAGAATGGATCCGAAGAAGATTACTGCAATCAAGGACTGGGGTACCCCAAGAAACGTGTGAAGCTTCGCTCTTTCTTGGGGCTAGAAAACTACTATCGAAGATTCATCCGGGAGTACTCAAAAATAGCCGCCCCACTGACTGATTTGCTGAAAAAGGATATCAAGCGAGAGTGTTCTATCGACAGAAGAAGGGCCTTTGAGAGTCTCAAGGAAGCTGTGATGCAGGAGCCCGTCTTGGCGCTGCCGGATATCACCAAACCCTTTGAAGTAGAGATGGATACGTCTGTTTATGCCCTTGGGGGAGTACTTCTCCAAGAGGGTAACCCAGTGGCCTTTGAGAGTAGAAAGATGAATGGGGCCGAGACTCGGTATGCTGCCCAAGAAAAAGAAGTTTTGCTATTGTTCATTGCCTGCGGGGATGGAGACACTATCTCTTGGGATCGAAGTTTATAGTCAAGATGGATAACACCGCGACATACCACTTCCTGACTCAACCCAAGCTCAACAGCCGACAAGCTAGACGGCAAGAGTTGTTGGCCGAGTTTGATGTGGAGTTCACTTATCGACCGGGAGCAACGAATAGGGTCGCTGATGCCCTAAGCCATAGGTGCGACTTGGCCGCACTGCACACGATCACTCACTTGTCCACTACCACTGTGGTCACAGATATTCGAGCTAAGGCGAAGGAACACCTCGACCAAGACCCAATGGCGAGGACTCTGAAACAGTTGGACTTAGAAGGGATCACTCGCAAGTTTTAGGTCGAAGATGGGCTTCTATTCACGAAGGGACATCACATCTTTGTTCCCAAGGCGACTGGGTTGACGAAAATTCTTCTACAGGAGTGCCATGATACCTTGTGGGCGAGTCACCCTGGATGGCAGAGAACTTTATGCCTATTGAAGAGAAGTTATTATTGGCCGCAGATGAAGGATGATGTGATGGAGTATACGAAGACGTGCCTCAATTTCCAGCAAGATAAGGGAGAGAAACAGAAGCCGGGAGGGCTGCTAAATCCAATGCCCGTGCCAACACGGCCATGGAAGAGCATCTCAATGGACTTTATCTCTGGGTTACCGAAAGTAGGGGCGTTAAGTGTGATCCTTGTCATTATGGATCGATTCTCGAAATATGCAACTTTCATTCCCTTTCCTAAGGCGTGTAGCGCTGAAGAAACTGCCACAATGTTCTCTAAGCATGTTGTGAAATACTGGGAATTGCCTCAAAGTATAGTCAGTGACCGCGATTCTCGCTTCACTGGACTATTTTGGGGAGAGTTGTTCAATATTCTGGGTTCCAAGCTGCGGATGTCCTCAAGTTACCATCCCCAAACGGATGGCCAGACTAAACGATTCAATAGCATGTTGGAAGAGTACTTAAGGCACTTTGTGGGGGCAACTCAAATGGAGTGGGTGAGACTCCTTGATGTTGCCCAGTTCTGTTTTAATGTTCAGATGAGCTCTTCTTCCAATAAGAGCCTGTTTGAACTTGTTACAGGTCAACAACTGTTATTGCCTCCCACAGTTGCAGATACCTATGGAGGCCGGACAAAGAAAGCTCACGAGTATGTTAAAGAATGGAACGTGAATGACGAGATTGCTCGAGCGTACTTGGAGAAAGCGTCTTGCCGCATGAAGAAGTGGGCAGATCAGAATCGGAGACCACGGGAGTTCAAAGTAGGCGACATGGTCATGGTGAAGCTGAACAAAGAGCAGATGAGATTCCTCCGAGGATGGAACAGGCGACTAGTGCGAAAGTACGAAGGCCCCATCCAAGTGATCAAGCAGATTGGGGAAGTAGCATACAAGATTGACCGCCCTGCTTGGATGAAGTGTCACCATGTCTTTCATGTGAGCTGTCTGAAGCCTTACCATCCAGATCCTGAAGATCCCACGTGCAACAAGAGCAAGCGTGCCAACATCCATTTCAATCAACTTCCAATTACATCAGCCGACTGAACCAGCCATGCAGACTTTCAAGCGTTGCCAAGGATGGCAACAAATAAAGTGGGGAAGAGTGTAATGAGCCGCAGTTGTAGCGCACAATCCCTAAAATGTACACGCGCGGTCCTTCCTCTTTGAACCCTTAGATTTCTTATTTGTACTCATGTATTTTCATTTCTGTTTTTAGTTTCATTTAGTACTCCAAGACTACTTCCTGCGTGCCGAATCTTGGAGTCTCGTTTTTAGTTTAAGATATGTTTTTAGGCGTTTAAAAATATATCGCTATTCTACACAATTACTGTATCCTGCTACCAGGACCAAACTATCAAATTTGCCTCTATGAGAGGTGCTAGTCAATTAAACCGCTTCTCATCCAAAAGCTTGATATTGCTTGTGTTCTTGCTTTCAATAATCGTATTGCTTACTTTTATTGCTTTCGTGTGCCGGACTTAATAATTGTGACTAGGATTTACGACACACGCCAACGGAGACCGATTACGAATGCACTAGTGAAACTTCACTAGTGCTTGACGCTCTCGCTTGCATTCTTGTCGTGTGTTAGATAATGGTGCGCGCCGCATTCCGGCTCAAAGTCCCGGACTGTGACACTATGCTTCAATACACCTTCTTACCTTAAAGTCCCTTAGGCTTCGAGTGTAGTGGATTATGCACTAGCTTTCTGGTATGGTCCACTTTTGAGGAAGGGACTAGGGAGTAGATCACTGAGGGGGTGATACCTTTTCAAGTACTCGGCAATCATTTAAACCGAAAGCCTAAGTTGATGTTTGATCGCTATCAATGATTGTATTCGTTAACAAATTTGATTATATTCCATAGAATTGTTATGACAAAGCAATTATACCATCGATACTGGTTAGCCTAGAAAATTTTGTTTCCGGTCTTTATACAGAAGTTCTGCCAACGACAGTATGGTATAATGTCGCTGGAGTGAACTTTTAGTTGGTGAATGATGAAGAGGTCAATCAGGATAATTTATCAAGCTTTCAGTGTGGGTTATTGAAGGTTCATATAACACAAGGAGACTATGTTGGGAAAGCAGTGACAGTGTCTTGGACAACTACAGATGAGCCCGGCTCAAACACCGTGACTTACTGGGCTGAAAACAACACCAAAAAGAAAACAACTGAGGGCATTGTTCTTACTTACAAGTTTGTCAATTACACTTCCGGCTACATTCATCATTGCACCATCACCGAGTTAGAGGTATACACCTCGGCTGCTTCTTTCAATGTTGTAAACTAAATCAAATTAATAATGCTCCCTCTATTCTAATCAATAAGTTCCATTCGACTTTTGACATTTTTTGTGATCGATTGAGAGTCTAATGAGACTTCTCATTGAAATGACGAAGTGTACCACAGGAAAGTTTAATTAAGTGGTTTTTATGGACAGTTCGACTCAAAGTATTTCGACGAGGTAGGAAGTGAGAGTTCTTCAAGGCGATTTTGGTTTGAAACGTCTCCAAAATCTGGTCCTGATATCCCGTACTGTCAACTTATCACCAGTGTATCAAGATACCAACAGACTGGGGCATAGCCACAATCAAAGGGGATCACAAGATAGCCCAGGAATGCTATACAGCAGCCTTGAAGCCTTCCAAAGCAGGTAAGTCCTAGTCATAACAATTACAGTACCCTGTCAGAAGTACCTATGTGGCACCTCCCAAAATGGAAACAGATCAGGTAATCCTAGACCCGGAGTACCATGACATGTATGTTTTAATAGGATTTGACGCACCAGATAGTGTCAAGCCTGAACTGGTCAAATTCCTTAAAAATAAATCATCTTGGTTTGCTTGGTCACATTTTGATATGACTGGAATTAGCGCTGATATAATTACACATCTGCTCAATGTTGACCCATCTTTTAAGCTTGTACAGCAAAAAAGGCGGAAATTTGCATCTGAAAGAAATACCATTATTAACGAAGAAGTAGAAAAACTCTTGGATATGGGGATGATCAGGGAAGTAATGTACCCTGAGTGGTTGGCTAACGTAGTTGTTGTGCAGAAAAAGAATGGAAAGTGGAGAGTCTGTGTAAACTACACTGACCTGAACAAAGCCTCTCCTAAAGATCCATTCCCCCTGCCTCATATTGATGCCATGGTAGACGCCACAGCAGGCCACGAGATGCTGACATTCATGGACGCTTCCAGTGGATTCAATCAAATAAAGATGCACCCTGCTGCCCAGGAGAGTACTGCATTCGTTACAGGCGAGGCATATACTCTTACACTGCCATGCCTTTCGGCCTGAAGAATGCAGGGGCAACGTACCAGCGCCTGGTCAACATGATGTTTAAAGACCAAATAGGTGACATCATGGAAGTATACATAGACGACATGGTGGTGAAATCCAAAAATGTAGAAGATCATGTGAAACATCTAGAAAAAGCATTTGAGATATTGGAAAAATACAACATGAAGCTAAACCCTGAAAAATGCCACTTTGGAGTCTCTGCAGGCAAATTCCTTGGATATATGGTCATAAAAAGAGGCATAGAAGCTAGCCCTGAACAGATAAAGGCTATCCTGGAATTACAGTCACCCAAGTCTGTCAAGGATATCCAGAAATTGACAGGGTCGGGTAGCTGCCCTGAACCGTTTCATATCGAGATCCTGTGAGAGATGCAAAACATTCTATAACCTCCTCAGGAAGAACAAACAGTTCCAATGGACGGATGAACATGAGACAGCTTTTCAGGATCTAAAATCCTACTTATCATCTTCACCCTTACCGGCTAAGCCAGAGAAGGGAGAGCCATTGTCAGTATACATATCTGTCACTGACACAGCAGTCAGCGCAGTCCTAGTAAAAGAACAGGACGGTCAGCAACATCCAGTCTACTATGTAAGTAAAAGCCTTCTAGATGCTGAGTTGAGGTATGGACTACTTGAAAAATATGTCTTAGCTTTAGTTATGTCATGTACTAAATTGCGACCTTATTTTGAAAGTCACCCCATTATAGTCAGGACCAATTTACCCATAAAATCTGTCCTACGTAAGCCTGAACTTTCAGGCAGGATGGCCAAATGGTGAGTACAGATTAGCACATACGACATCTCCTTTGAACCCAGGGCAGCGATCAAATCGCAGGTCCTAGCAGACTTTGTGGCTGACTTTAGCCCTAACTTGGAACCAGACTTGATAACAGAGGTCAACCAACTAGAAAATAAAACCCCAGACCAAGAATGGACCATATTCATAGATGGGGCATCCAATGCCAGGGGGACAAGGTTAGGACTAGTACTTAAATCACCCCAGGGAGATATAATAGCACAGGCTGTAAGCTGTGAGTTCAAAGCCACGAACAACGAAGCAGAATATGAAGCTCTGATAGCAGGCATAAAGGTATGTCTAGACCTCGGTGTTCAAAACCTAAAGGTAAAAAGTGATTCACTCCTAATTGCTAATCAAATAAAGGGAACTTATACGGCTAAGGATGCAAAAATGATTTCGTATTTAGAATATGCAAAAAAACCTTACCGCTAAATTTGCTACATTTGACATAGATCAAATATCAAGTGACCTGAACACCCAGGCTGATGCTCTGGCCAGCCTAGGTTCAAATTTTACCCCCACTGTTTTCGACAAAATACCAATTGTGCATTTATTAGAGTCAGCCATCAGCAGACCTGAACAAGTCAATCCTGTCAATCAGGACAATAACTCTTGGACTAAACCCTATTATGATTGGTTTCTCCGAGGAATACTGCCTCAGGGTAGACCTGAGGCAAGGGCTTTTAAAATTAGAGCTTCAACTTATGCTATCATCAATAACACTTTGTTCAAGAGATCGCAGGTCGGACCCTACCTGAGATGCTTGGAGCCTGATGAAGCCAAACTAGTACTTCAAGAAATACACGATGGACACTGTGGCATCCAAAAAGGAGGAAAGAGCCTGGCAAGCAAAGTTCTCAGGACAGGCTACTACTGGCCTACACTGAGGGCTGACTGCCTGGAATACTCTTCAAAATGCGAAGCCTGCCAAATTCATGCACCAATCATACATCAGCCATCTGAACTCCTCCATTCAATTTCTGCACCCTGGCCATTCATAAAGTGAGGCATGGATATTGTGGGAAAACTGCCCGTAGCTCCAGGACAAAAAGTATTCATGTTGGCTATGACTGATTGCTTCTCCAAATGGATTGACGCTGACTCTTTCAGGCAAGTAACAGAAAAGGAAGTAATATCCTTCATCAAGACAAACATCATTTCCAGATACGGAGTCCCATCAGAAATAGTATGTGATAATAGAACTCAATTTGTGGGGAAAAGGACCCAAGCATTTTGCCAAGAATGGAATATCAACCTAGTAACATCAACCCCTGGATATCCAAAAGCTAATGGCCAGGCTGAATCAAGCAATAAGGTAGTCATAAGCTGCCTAAAAAAGAAGCTGAAAAGAAGACGAGGCAGATGGGCTGAAGAACTTCCATTAGTACTATGGGTAGACATGACAACTCCAAAAACTGCAACAGGCCAAACACCTTACTCCCTAGTGTATGGCTATGAAGCTGTCATTCTTGCAGAAGTACAGGTGCCAACATCAAGATACAGCCTGAACAATGTTGAAACAAACAAAGACCTAATGCGAGATAACCTGGTACTAACAGAAGAATTAAGAGATGCTGCGAAGATCAGGATGGCATTATATCAACAAGCAGTCGCCAAGACTTACAATAAAAACATAAGGATCAGAGTCTTTAAAGAAGGAGACCTTGTCCTACGCAAGGTATTTCCAAATAAGAAAGAAAAATCAGCAGGCAAATTGTCTCCCACATGGGAAGGCCCTTACTTAATCAATTCAATTGTTGGACAAGGAGCATACAGGCTCCAAACGCTAGAAGGGGAAATGATCCCGAGATCCTGGAATGTAACTCATTTAAAATTATTCCATATGTAAAGATCAGATCAGGCTACAATCAGGTATAAATTCAATCACTACTGAACCTGACGTGCTACGTGATGAACTACATGTTTTATATACCTTGTCTGTATTTTATATCTCTTCAACTAACCTATTTATTTACTTCTTGAATCCTGAACAATTATACAAGATAAAAGATTATATGCATAAATATTCAGGATTGCGGGATACTCTATGATACCCGTCGTTGTGAGTACCAAAAATAAAATTTATAATACCTATTAAAACTAACAGAAGCTAGTGGTAACAGGGTCGAACCACAGAGAGGCATATGTAATTATTAGTTGTCTAATTTCAGTCTAAGGTAACAATTGTGGGGGTTGAGTTGATTTGGTCTATAGCTAAAACAATAAAAGACAATAAACTAAATAAATGGACGAAACAGATATTAAAAAGGGTGCTAAGGATGGTCGGTTCACTGTAGTTTCGGCGGCAGCAAACTAGGTAGGTCTCAAACAAACACATGAGGCGGGAAAACAAGAGGTCCTCTCGGTCCACTCTCAACAAGTAGCGTCTTTCGATCTCGCTACGGGTCCCTAATATCACTAGTGCTGACTCTCGTCCTGAAAAGTGACTAATATTCGAAACTTTACCTATCTTTCGATCTTAGCATAGTTTAGTCATTTTAATTGGTAGTCTAGCAACCTTCCCTATCTTTCGATCTAATTGATAAGTCAATTACTAAGCATTCAACTAGTCGCGTGCACTCGATTCGTCAAAAATAGAATTTAAAGCAATTAAAACGAAGCAAAACCTCACGAGGCCAGTCGATCGAATAAGGTAGGCGGTCGATCGACCGTGGTGCGATTCAGGGTTCCCTATTGTAATGTCGCCTACACTACAGATTCCCTACATCCTAGCACAGGGTATTTAGCTACTCATGACTAGGATAAAAACAACAGTAAAATTGACTAATAAAACTATTGAATTCATGCTTAAAACAGTTAAATAACAAATAACAATAAACGATAATTGGCTTTTGGCATACTAACTAGCAATTCTATCCTACGAACGATAATAAAATAATGAAACTAAATATAAGAACAGAAAAGGACCGAACAGAATTGCAGAGAATAAAGATCCAAGAACTCGAATGCCAAAGTAACTTTTACTGAATGGAAAAGTTATAAACTAAAGAACCCTAAAGAATTTCTGATAATAAAACTAGATTAAAAACTTGATAAAAAACTGGCTCCTGTTCTCAAAACCTAGCATACGTTATATAGAATACAACATAGTTCTTATTTCCAAAACCTAGCTACTATGCGCTTGCTATTCCTCATTCTATTAATTCACGGAGTTTAGCGGCTTGGTCGATCGACCACTGAAGCCGGTCGATCGACTCGTAAGCTCTGAACAGTGGCTCATGGAAGTCGTGGTCTGGTCGATTGACTAAGGGAAATGGTCGATCGACTGAAGTAGCTGATACTTGACTTCTAACTTCTCGTGGATTTGTCTTTCGGGCCTCGAAATGTGCACCAAGCTCGTTCCTTGAGCAAATACTTCATTTCAAATGCAATGCAAGATACTCGGGGACGGATTTGGCTCAATATCTACTCATTTCCGCATAAATCTGCAATATTAGATAAAAATACGAAAGTAGACGAAATGGGGCAAATATTAGCCTTAAACCACATAAATGAGCTCTGAAATGCGTGTAAAATAGGGTTTAAAACATCATATAATTGACACGCATCAAACTTCCCCAAACCAAACCCTTTCTTGTCCCCAAGCAAGAACTAGACTCGATCCTAAAACCTAATGGAACGAGTTCAATCTCAGGGCGAAATGCACAAGTAAAGCCTAAACCAATTTAATGCAAAAACCAACAATCATTTAGAAATGTGAATCATGCAAACGAGTTATGTAGTCGTCAAAAACTGCTAAACCGTCAACTATAGAGACTTATCAAATTGGACTCTCACGGGTCGCTCAAATCACTCAATAAATACAGGTGAATATATGTGAAAGATAGAAAGAATTCATTTTGTTAGTGACACTCACCTAACTACGACTTATAAGAACATGCCTGCAATATAATATGAAAGTAACCTCTACAACCGTACATATGCATTCGAACCGAACAAATGACCATGACACATGCCGAGGTAAATAAGGGATATGTGAGGTAATGGGCAGGAAAGGCAAAACATTTATGGGAATGTGGGGGTACAGGTGATCAAGCTAGTACCGTAACAAAACCATATTACAATATCCACTTCTTGCTCAAACTTCAATCCACACGGTGCTATAGCAAGCACAAAACTCACAATCTCTGAAATAATCAACTCCCCATAAGATACAAATGAAACATGGGAGCAAAAATCGCCATTTAAATAAAGACATGAATCATGCGAATTGATTTCTTTTCTTCTCGGGCATCGGTCGATCGACCAAGTAGAGCAGTAGATCGACTGCATTAAACAGTACAACACTCTCTTTTTTCTTTTTCGAATTATTTTTCCTCTTCTTTTTTCTTTGTTCCTTTCTTTCCTCTTCCATTTTCTCAACAACATCTCAAAATGAGCATATGCCACCAAAAACGTAGTAAGAATCCCAAAAACTAAAGAACCAGCTTGACAAGGGCAGGCTAAATGTAGGATGTAGTAAACGGGACAAAAAGGCTATTTTTGGCAGTGTGGAGCTTACGGGTAAGATGAGCAAAAGGGGACCTCTACCACATGTGTCAACAAACCACAAACCGAATGCACACAGGTATTAAGCAGATTAAGTTCATATTTATGCATATTTATGTAACATGTCTCATAAGGAGAACTACTCACAATCCTAGATAAACTGGTCATGGATGTCACCAGTTATAGGCTCTAAATCTCAAAAAATGATGTAGTTTGCCAAAAATCGAAGTCAAGTTCAAAGTCCAGCAGGAATTATAACGAAAACTCGTAGACTATGCAATTGATTCTACTAATAACATGTCAATTAGCAAGGCTTAGGCGATAAAACAGATGCAAATGCAATGTCATCATTGAAATACTACCGTTCCGACTCAACCTATATGCTAAAATAAACGTGCATTTTTTGAATTTTGTTGAAATTTTTAATTTTTTTTTTGAATTTTCTGTAAATATGGAGAAATTAAACAACAATGCAAGACAAAATGTAAACGTGAATGCAAAAACATATGTAATGCAACGCAAAACCCTTCCCCAAACCAAATTGCACAATGTCCCCATTGTGCAAAATCATTTAATGAAGAAAAGGAAAACGGGAATTTGCGAGAAAATTAAGTAAACAAGACATGAAGTGAAGACATGAAGAATCACAAGACTTTAAGCGCAGCAAAAGGAAACCTCCCCAAACCAGCGTGAGCTAGGAGGTTTCAGTAGCCAGCAGTGCTACTAATAGGTACCTGAAAAGACAACAATACCACGCATAAAACCAAGAAAGCAATGTGGGAGCGGTAATTATGTGCATAAGATGAAGAAATTGAAGAAAACAAAATTATGTCGAAATAAAGAGGAGGAAAGACTCCCTCAATTCCGCAAAAACGACCAAACACAGCAGGGGAAAGGTCGTGAACAGGTACAGCAGCGACCACGGTCGATCGACCATAGCAGGCAGTCGATCGACTGGAATGAACAGGAACAGGAGCTCTTGGAAGTCTCACCTCAGTCGATCGACCAGGGTAGGCGGTCGATCCACTGAAAATACTACTGTAATTTTCTGATTTCTTCGAATTAGCTCGAGAACTTGAGCTAATATGGTCTATAAACCTGCAAACGCACATAATACCACGCCAAAAATTTCGCAAAACCCAAAGTAACGGTATAAAGTACTAAAAATCCTAAGCAAACTTAAAATGTGAAGTCTCGCGCACACAAATTAATAAAAAGTTCAACGAAAGCAATAAAGTGTATAGTTTTTGAAAAAGTCTTAATCAACTAATAGTTGATCAAGAATGGCCACGGAATGGCCCACTTGGTCAGCTTCTGGCTACAAGAGGTAGCCTCAATAGTGCTCATCTTCTCAGCTGCACTCTTCGAGCTCCAAAGATCCGCAACTCAACGGATCAACATGTCGGACATCTTCCCATTCAATGACCTCTTCAGACTCGTCGGAATCCAGATCAGACTCCGTTGCTTTGACTGGCTCATCTTCGGGCTCCTCATCCGTGCCATAACTAAGGCATCCTAGACCGCCTCTTTGAACTATTTGCTCCTTCACAGCTGGAGCGACATGTGGCTCTTCCTTCCCCAAACCAGCTCCTGCAATATCTAAAACAGAAGAATCTTCCTCCACTTTGCTCCCGATCAAGGCGGAGGTGTCACAACAGGAGTAGGGGTAGAGATAGGCATATCAGGAAGTATAAAATAAGATTTCTTTTTAGAAACCGTATTGCAAGTGACGGGCCACATGGGGTCTTTCTTCCTAGCTGTCTAGGCAAAGACAATGGAGTGCTTCCCTACCTTAAAGGTCAAAGTACCCGAACCAACATCAATAACTGCACCAGCAATGTGCAGGAATGGTCTACCTAGAATAATAGGAATGTGGGCATCTTCGGGCATATTTAGTCTCACGAAGTCAACAGGGAAGAAGAACTTCCCTATTTGCACGGGAATGTCCTCTAAGACTCCTATTGGCTGGACCGCAGAACGATCAGCCATCTGTACTGTCATGTTCGTGACTGCAAACCTATTCAACTTTAACTTCCTAGCAAGACTCAAAGGCATTACACTAATACTGGCTCCTAGGTCACATAAGGCTTTCTCAATAGGAAAGGTGCCAATATTACATGGGACTGAAAAACTACCTAGGTCTTCTAGCTTAATGGGTGCAGTGTGGGTCAAATAAGAACATGATTCCTCAGTGAGTGCGACAGTATGCACAGTTTCAAGTGACTTCTTTTTAGATAAGAGTTGCTTCATGAATTTCATATAAGCAGGCACTTGATTTACTAACTCAAGAAAAGGAACTTGTACATTTAAGCTACGGATAACATTTTCAAACTTATTAAATGATACCTGTTCCTTTGTCGGCACTAATCTCTCCGGATAGGGGGCTGAAAGTAGCAACTTAGCCCTCTCCTCAAAATCTGTCATGCCGGCATCGGTGGATTTAGGCTGAAAATCCACCACCTTCTCCTTGTTGTAGCTTGACGCTTCTTCAGACCGTCTGAATTGTGAACCATTAATCGACAAAGGGTCGTACTTCGGAACCGGAACGAACCCATCAGCAGTCGGGTCTGGCCTCAATATTTTTGAGGCAGTAGTACCCCGAAACAAGTGGTCCCTCAAGTTATCGGGCATCGGAGGACGAAAGGAATCACTTTTAGCAGCTTGGCCAGTCGATCGACCATGTTGCTCAGTCGATCGACTGAGTTCTCTGATTCCGAAAGTCTCTCTTTATAAGCAGATCGGTCGATCGACCGGGTATGTCAGTCGATCGACTGACATACCTGCTGATCGTCTTTTTCTTGTTATTAATCGTTACAGCTTTCTTTTATCTCGGTTCCGCCTCATCTTTTTCAGCGACATCCTCAACCATAGCAGACCCATCAAGGGTAGACCCACTCCTCAAGGTAATTGCATTTAAGGTCTCCTTTTGATCAGTTTGAGTCGGTAAATGTCCCGGAGCTCGAGTTGTATTCTTGCTAGCCAATTGGGCAATTTGGCTCTCTAACATCCTCATCCTGGCCTCTCTAGCTTCGGACTCCTTCAGCAACAAGTTCTTCAATCCGGTAAACTCAGAATTTTGGGATTGCTGTTGCTGCTGAGGGACATATGGAGGCTTTTGGAACTGTTGTTGCTTATGAGGGGGCACATAATTCTGCTGCTGCTGTGGAGGTTGAGTCGGATTCAAGAAATTTTGGTTGCTCCACCTCAGATTCGGATGGACATTCGGCTCATAGTAAGTGTTTGTCTGCCTATAATGTTGAAAGGCAGCACAGGACTCAAAGGATTAGGACAGTTGCCTGAAACATGTCCCTCAGCTCCACATCTTTTGCAGACGAAAGGACCGTCTGAAACAACATTCACATGGTAGATCCCTCCTTTTGAAGCACCTCCCAACTCGTACTTATCAAATCTCGCCGTGAGAGTCTCTAATGCAGCTACAGAAGGAGATTCAGTAGCTCTCCTTTGATTTCCCCTGAAATTTCCATACTCATCTTTATGGGTGGCCAAGTCATCAATGATCTTCCACCCCTTAGTTTCCCCCATATTCTCCTGGAATCTGCCACTAGTTGCCGCATCCAGGATAACTCTCTGATCGTTATAGAGCCCATTGTAGAACTGATTGCATAGGCTCCACTTCTCAAACCCATGATGCGGAATGGTTCGCACCAGCTTCTTGAAACGGACCCACGCCTCATGAAAGTTCTCATCTGGACCCTGTTTAAAGCTTGTGATCTGAGCTCTAATAGCATTCATCTTCGAGGCAGAGAAATATATCTTATAAAACGCTAAGGCCAGCGAATTCCAGTAAGTGATCCCATTAGCAGCTCGGTCCAGGTCTCTGTACCACTCCCTTGCAGCATCACGGAGTGAGAATATAAACATTGTCTCCTTCACCTGGTCTTGGGTCACACCGGTCGGCGGGGGTATAGAGCAGCAATAATCGATAAATATCTCCATATGCTTGGCTGTATCTTCATTTGTAGCTCCCCCGAATTGGTTTCTCTCAACCAAGTTGATATAAGAAGGCTTCGGTTCGAATTTCCTATCAGCTCCCGGTAATTCGAACTCCTTGTATAGATTTGCAATTGTCGGCTCACAGTGACTTGCTATAGTCACTTCTTCAGCCTTCTCTATAAAATCTGGAGAAGTGACGGTCTCAGCTAATAAAGTAGAAATAGGAGATGAAGGTGGATCCTCCTCGAACAGCTCGTTCTCGTAGTAACTGGACAGAGTACTCAGCTCTTCCTCTGTCGGCAATATCCTAGATGATCGTCTCAACTCGCACAAAGTCTTCTCAATCTCAGGATTGAACGGTACTAATTCACCACCCTGTGACCTGCGCATAAGAGGAAACTACAAAAAGAATATGAGAATAGTTTAAGGAACAAATGTCCCTTAAACTAAGAAGCAGATTAAAATAAAACAACTAAAAATTAGAACAATTGCCTCCCCGGCAACGACGCCAAAATTTGATACCTGTCGTTGTGAGTACCAAAAATAAAATTTATAATACCTATTAAAACTAACAGAAGCTAGTGGTAACAGGGTCGAACCATAGAGAGGCAGATGTAATTATTAGTTGTCTAATGTTAGTCTAAGGTAACAATTGTGGAGGTTAAGTTGATTTGGTCTATAGCTAAAACAATAAAAGACAATAAACTAAATAAATGGACGAAACAGATATTAAAAAGGGTGCTAAGGATGGTCGGTTCACTGTAGTTTCGGCGGAAGCAAACTAGGTAGGTCTAAAACAAACACATGAGGCGGGAAAACAAGAGGTCCTCTCGTCCACTCTCAACAAGTAGCGTCTTTCGATCTCGCTACGGGTCCCTAATATCACTAGTACTGACTCTCGTCCTGAAAAGTGACTAATATTCTAAACTTTACCTATCTTTCGATCTTAGCATAGTTTAGTCATTTTAATTGTTAGTCTAGCAACCTTCGCTATCTTTCGATCTAATGGGTCAGTCAATTACTAAGCATTCAACTAGTCGTGTGCACTCGATTCGTCAAAAATAGAATTTAAAGCAATTAAAATGAAGCAAAACCTCACGAGGCCAGTCGATCGACCAAGGTAGGCGGTCGATCGACCGTGGCGCGATTAAGGGTTCCCTATTCTAATGTCGCTTACACTACAGATTCCCTACATCCTAGCATAGGGTATTTAGCTACTCATGACTACGATAAAAACAACAGTAAAATTGACTAATAAAACTATTGAATTCATGCTTAAAACAGTTAAATAACAAATAACAATAAACGATAATTGGCTTTTGGCATACTAACTAGCAATTCTATCCTACGAACGATAATAAAATAATGAAACTAAATATAAGAACAGAAAAGGACCGAACAGAATTGCAGAGAATAAAGATCCAAGAACTCGAATGCCAAAGTAACTTTTACTGAATGGAAAAGTTATAAACTAAAGAACCCTAAAGAATTTCTGATAATAAAACTAGATTAAAAACTTGATAAAAAACTAGCTCCTATTCTCAAAACCTAGCATACGTTATATATAATACAACATAGTTCTTATTTCCAAAACCTAGCTACTATGGGCTTGCTATTCCTCGTTCTATTAATTCACGCAGTTTAGCGGCTTGGTCGATCGACCACTGAAGCCGGTCGATCGACTGATAAGCTCTGAACAGTGGCTCCTGGAAGTCGTGGCCTGGTCGATCGACTAAGGGAAATGGTCGATCGACTGAAGTAGCTGATACTTGACTTCTAACTTCTCGTGAATTTGTCTTTTGCGCCTCGAAATGCGCACCAAGATCATTCCTTGAGCAAATACTTCATGTCAAATGCAATGCAAGATACATGGGGACGGATTTGGCTCAATATCTACTCATTTCCGCATAAATCTGCAATATTACATAAAAATACGAAAGTAGACGAAATGGGGCAAATAGTAGCCTTAAACCACATAAATGAGCTCCGAAATGCGTGTAAAATAGGGTGTAAAACATCATATAATTGACACGCATCACTCTACTATATATTTCTGAAACAAAAATTCTGCACTTGACTGTGCCTGATGAGTTAGTAACAGCCACCAGATGTAGTAAAATGTCAGGACCAATCAGGCATGAAATAATTGCCTGACCTGACTAGGTTTACTACCACGTATTACAACCGGTTGGACGCAGCAAGACAGGTGATGCGTGTCTTTTATATGATGTTTTACATCCCATTTTACACGCATTTCAGAGCTCATTCATGTAGTTTATGCTACATTTCTCCCTATTCCCGTTTACTTCCGTATTTTTGTACATTATTGCAGAAATGTGAAGAATCCAGCGGAAATCGAGCTAATTCCGTCCCCGAGTATCCTGCATTGCATTTGACGT
The DNA here is from genome assembly GCF_048544455.1 of Silene latifolia. Lineage (NCBI taxonomy): Eukaryota > Viridiplantae > Streptophyta > Magnoliopsida > Caryophyllales > Caryophyllaceae > Silene > Silene latifolia. Next base: position 111,860,653 of record NC_133538.1, read on the forward strand.
GAAGTATTCGCTTAAGGAACGAGCTTGGTGCGCAATCTAAGGCCCAAAAGACAAATCCACGAGATTATGAAAGTCAAGTAGCAGCTAAAGCAGTCGATCGACCACTACCTTGATCGATCGACCACTTGTTCCGTAAGCTACTTGACACTTCCATTCGGTCGATCGACCGCCACTCTTAGTCGATCGACCAAGTCGCTATTCCGCATTTGAGAATTTAAAGATCGAGATTTATCAAGCCCATGAGTTATTAGGTTTAGGAATTATGTTACGTATACTTTCTATATAACGTAACCTAGAACATCGATTATTCATCCAGTTTTCATCGCTTTACATTCGATTTTCATTAGCTTTAATAATTAGGGTTCGGGATACTATTTCACATTGGATTTTCGTTTGTGCTTTCAATCATTTCCGTTACAATTCTTCTGCGATCTTGGTATTCTTCTTATTTCAGTTCATCTTTATTGCATTCACAGATATAGAATGGTTAGTTAGTTCCCGAAACCATAATTATCGTTTTATGCTAGCCTTTTGTTCCGTAGTTTTAATTATGAACTATTCTGTTTATTTCATCAATATTATTGTTGTTACCATTCTTAGTATGAGTAGCTAAATTATTCGTGCTAGGATGTAGGGGAATTGTAGTGTAGGCGGCAATATAATGAACACGGCCTAAATCGCGTGTCAGTCGATCGACCGCCATACCTGGTCGATCGACTGACCACGTGAGGTTTTATTTTCGTTTTAATTGTTTTAATTCTTTATTCGACGAATCGAGTGCACACGACTAGTTGAATGCTTAGGATATGACTGACCCATTAGATCGAGAGATAGGGACAGTTGTTAGATCACCAATTAAAATGACTAAACTATGCTGAGATCGAAAGTGTAATACTCCGTATTTTAATAATAAATTGTGAAGATAATTTATGTAATTTACTAATTTATTTATAAGACATTTCTAATAGTAATTATAATAAGATGTTAATTACATAAATTAATAATGCAAGTTGGGAATTGGGTTTAGCTGATATTTAGCATTGGGCCGTGTGCCATTATTGTTTGGACCGAAATCTATTTAGTTGGTACGAGTGTAATCGGGAATTAATAATAAATAATATGGGAATAATATTATATAAAGGTAATTACAATTATAATAATAATAATAATAATAAAGTTATGGCAATAATAAGTTAGTAAATGTTATATGAGGAAATTATAGTTGTGATAGGATTAATAGTATATGATAAATAATAATGATTTAATTATAATGACAATTCCTACTACTAATTAGAATAAGGAAAGTTACATGGTTTCCTAATTGGCCTCGTATTCTCTAAATCTTACACTATAAATACCACCTCAAATCTGAGAAATAATTCACAAATTAAAAAGAACAAGCTTTAGGAGACGGAAGAGGAAGGAATTAACATAAACCAATTAATCAACTCGAGGTAATTATCCGTCTTAAATCAATTTATATTCGTTTCATGTGAGCATCTTTAAGACAACCGTATGACTTGTATAGACCGCCATAGGACACGAGATTTGAACCTAGAGCGACCTTGCACTGCAAATTTTCTGACTTGACCATAGTTGACCGTCGTTGACCTTGTTATGGTGGCTTTTGGGGCGGTTGAAAGACGGCTGGCAGAGGGGTTATACGGGTTGGTTGTGGGTATTTGGGATGGTTATTTGACCCACTAAATGGACACGACTTGACCTGGGGTTTGGGTGGTTGATGTTGGCGGCAGGGGGCGGTTGTCTTTGGTGGTGTTTGGGTGGTCAGGGATGGTGGTTTGTGCGGTGGTGACGGGAAACAGGGGAGGAGCTGCTGTTCTGGGCAGGCGGTTTTCGGGGGGGTTTTAGGGGTTGTTGGTGGTCTGGGTAGGGTGGTTTCTGGGTGGTATTTGTCGAGGGAGGATAGGGGAGTTGATTGGTGGTTGTAGGTGGCGGTGAAGGTGGTGTTAGGTGGTGGTTTTGGGACGGGTTTGATGGGGTGTCGGGTGGTGTTGCGGTTGGTGTCGTGTGATAGGACGTGAGTTTGTGGGTTGCTGGTGGTGGTGTAGCTGGCGGTTTAGGGTGAGTTGGGTGCGTGGGGTTGCAGGCTAGGGGTGTCGAGGTTGGGTAGTGGCTGTGGTGGCTTGTGGTGTCGGGTTTGGTGGGTTTTAAGAGAGGTGTTGGCCATGGTTTATAAACCATGTTAGGGTGGTGTGTGTTTGTAGTGTGACGGGTTTTAATTATTTAATTAGCTCGGGTGAGTCGGGTTCGTAGTTAAATCGGGTTTTTAGTTATCATAAACCTTTAATAATTATAATAAATAATTAATTTGAATAATTAAATAAGAGGAATAAATAAATAAATAAATAAAGTTAGTAATTATAATTGTTGTAATTGTTATTATTATATAGGTGACGGAAATTGTGAAGAATTATAATCGGATTGGATTTGCTTTATTTATTTGGATTGCGTAATTGGAATTGCTTGCCAGGTAGGGATGATCCTACTCAACTCGACTTTTAATTATCTATATTTGGTATGGTGAATTACTTACGTTAAAGTGGAATTGTTCATATGTTGAAATGGGAGAATTATATTGTCTTGTGCTGGTTGTATTTGATAATATTGGCAAGGTGGATGGAATTGGAATTGTTTATATTGATAATGTTGACAGGATGAATTATGTTGGTTGTGATTGTGACAAATGTGTAAAGCTGTGTGACAGTCAGTGTACGTTGTTGAGGGAGTTTGTACACTGGGAGATGGTAATATGTACGTTGTGAGGGAGGGGTACTATTACATATTGCGGTACGTTGTTAAGGGAGGGGTACCAAAGAAATGTGAGCACGTTGTTAAGGGAGTTGTGCTAAGTAAAGTAAAGGAAAGGAGCACGTTGTCAGGGGGTTGTGCAATGAAAGTGAATTAAATTGGATTGATAATTGTATGTTCTTGTTGTTTAGTTTTATTCCTACTCAACCTCGCGGTTGACTGTGTATTCGTGAACACCTGCGGTGAACCGTTTTATGGGGAGCAGTTTTGACAGGTACCAAAGATTAGCTGACTTGGGAGCATTGGGATGAGAGCCAAACTTGGAACCTTAGAAGAAGTCTAGATCACATATATAGTTATATCACTTTATTTATTTCCGCTGCGAGTTGTAAATATTTATACTAAGTTTTAGTTGGATAATTTGTAATAGACTGTAATCATTAAAGTTTTAATTTAAAGTACTTTGGTATTGTTGTACTTTGTTAGTCACTACCTCGGGAAACCGAGATGGTAACAGTCCTATTTATTTGGGAATGTCTAGCTAAAGGCTCCTGAATAAATGGGGGTGTTACAGAAAGATAGGTAAAGTTTAGACCGTAAATCACTTTTCAGGACGAAAGTTAGTATTAGTGATATTAGGGACCTATAGCGAGATCGAAAGATGCTATTTGTTAAGAGTGGACCGAGAGGACCTCTTTATTTCCCGCCTCATGTGTTTGACTTACACCTGTTTAGTATGCTGCCGCCGAAACTATAACGAACCGACCATCCTAGTACCTCTTTTTATACTTGATTTTATATATTTCATTAGGTTACATTTCTTTTATTGTTATTAGCTATAGACCAAACCCAATCAAACCCCCATCTTATTGTTACCTTAGACCGAATTTAAACAACTAGAAATTACGTCTGCCTCTCTGTGGTTCGACCCGACTGCCGCTAGCTATAGTTGTAGTTGGCGATTATAAATTTATTTTTGACACCTCACGACGGGTATCAAATTTTGGCGCCGTTGCCGGGGAGGCAATTGTTCTAATTTTTAGTTGTTTTTATTTAGTCTTTCTTTAGTTTAAGGGACTTCCGTTCCTTAAACTTTTCTTATATTCTTTTTGTAGTTTCTTCTTATGCGCAGGTCATAGGGTGGTGAACTAGTACCATTCAATCCTGAGATCGAGAAATCCTTGCGCGAGTTGAGACGATCACAAAGGGTATTACCGATAGAGGAAGAGCTGAGTACTCTGTCAAGCTACTACGAGAACGCTCTGTTCGAAGGAGATCCACCTACATCTCCTGCCTCTACTTCTTCAGCCGAGACAGTCACTTCTCCAGAAATTCCAGTCATGGCTGAAGAAGCAACCATTGCTAGTCACTCGTAGCCGACACTGCGAATCTCTACAAAGGATTCGAACTACCTGGGGAGGCGAGAAAATTTGAGCCAAAGCCTTCCTATATTAATCTGGTTGAGAGAAACCAGTTCGGGGGAGCTGCAAATGAAGATGCAGCCAAGAATATGGAGATTTTTATTGATTATTGCTGCTCTATACCCCCGCCGGCCGGTGTGACCCAAGACCAGATCAAGGAGACCATGTTCATTTTCTCCCTTCGTGATGCTGCAAGGGAGTGGTATAGAGATCTGGACCGAACCGCTCATGGGATCACCGACTAGAATTCCTTAGCCCTGGTATTCTACAAAAAGTACTTCTCTGCCTCGAAGACGAATGCCATTAGAGCTCAGATCACGAGCTTTAAACAAGGGCCTGATGAGAACTTTCATGAAGCATGGGTCCGTTTCAAGAAATTGGTGCGAACCATACCGCACCATGGGTTCGAAAAATGGAGTCTTTGCAATCGCCCTATAATGGGTCGTATGACGATCGAGGGCTATTTTGGATGTCATGCACCAATGGCCGATTTGTTGAGAACATGGGAGAGACTAAGGGGTGGAAGATCATTGATGATTTGGCCACTCATAAGGTCAAATATGGGAATTCGAGAGGAAACCGAGAGGAGAGCTGTTGAATCTTCCTCTGTTCTGCACTAGAAGCTCTCACTGCAAGGTTTGACAAATATGAGTTAGGAGGAGCTTCTAAAGGAGGGATGTACCATGTTAACGCTGTTTCAGACGGTCCTTTCGTCTGTAGAAGATATGGAGCTGAGGGGCATGTCTCAGAGAATTGTTCTGTCCCCTTTGAGTCTTGTGATGCCTTTCAACAATATAGGCAAACAAACACGTACTATGAGCCGAATGTCCACCCCAACTTGAGGTGGAGTAGCCAGAATGTCCTGAATCCGACTCAACCTCCACAACAAGAAGAAGAAAAACATATGTGCCTCCACACAAACAACCATATCAAAAACCTCCGTATATTCCTCAGCAGCAGCAACAATCCCAAAATTCCGAGTTCACCGAGTTGAAGAACTTATTGCTGAAGGAACCCCAAGCTAGAGAGGCCGGGATGAAGATGCTAGAGAGCCAAATTGCTCAGTTGGCTAGCAAGAGTACCACTCGAGCTCTGGGATACTTACCGACTCAAACTGACCAGAATGAGACCCTAAATGCCATAACTTTAAGAAGTGGGTCTACCCTGGAGGGGCCTGCTATGGTCGAGGATGATGCTCCAAAAGATGAGGCAAAACAGAGTCAAAACAAAGCTAGAACGAGCAAAGGAAAGAAAAAGGCGTCTACCAGGTATATCAGTCGATCGACTGACATACCCGGTCGATCGACTGAAGTGCGGGTTACAGAGCTTCGGTCTGTTCATCTCGATCCGATCGATCGACATCACCGGTCGATCGAGTGAGATCGGCTGCGATAGTGAGATTTTTCGTCCTCCGATGCCCGACAACTTAAGGGATCATTTGTTTCGGGCACGACAGGTCCCCGAAAATATTGGGAAAGACCAGAATGCTGATGGGTCGATCCCCGGCTCCGAGTACGACCCGATGTCGATCAATAGTTCACATTTACGACGGTCTGAAGAGGGTTCAAGCTTCAACAAGGAGAAAGTAGTGGACTTCCAGCCTAAGTCCACGGATACCGGCATGCGCGATTTAGAGGAGAGGGCTAAGCTACTTCTTACAAGCACCATATCCGGAAAGGCTAGTGCCGACGAAGGAACAGGTATCTTTCAACAAATTTGAAAAAGTTATTCGTAGCTTGAATGTACAAGTGCCTTTCCTTGAGTTAGTTAATCAAGTGCTTGCCTATACTAAATTCATGAAACAACTCTTGTCTAAGAAAAAGTCACTTGAAAATGTGCATACTGTCGCATTAACCAAAGACTCATGCTCTTATTTGTCTCACACTGCACCCCATAAGCTAGAGGACCCGGGTAGCTTTTCTCTGCTTCCTTAATATAGGTACCTTCTCTATTGAGAAGGCATTATGTGATTTAGGAGCTAGTATAAGTGTAATGCCCCTGAGTCTTGCTAGGAAGCTCAAATTGACTAGGTTCGCAGTGACAGACATGACAGTACAAATGGCTGACCCATCTGCGGTCCAGCCGATAGGAGTCTTAGAGGACATCCCCGTGCAAATAGGGAAGTTCTTCTTCCCTGTTAACTTCGTCGTACTTGACATGCCTGAGGATGCGCATATTCCCATTATTTTGGGTAGGCCATTTCTGCACACTGCTGGTGCAATCATAGATGTTGGTTCGGGTACCTTGACTTTTAAAGTAGGGAAGCATTCTATTGTTTTTGCCCAACCTGCTAAGAAGAAGGACCCCATGTGGGCTGTGACTTGTAATACGGTTTCTGACAAGAAATCGTACTTTGTGCTTCCTGATATGCCTATCTCTATTCTTGTTGTAACCCCTCCGCCCCAGATTGGGAGCAAATTGGAGGAAGATTTGTCTATTTCTGATACTATCAAGGCTGGTTTGGGGAATGAAGAGCTGCAAGTCACCCTAGCTGCGAAGAAGCCAATCATTTCACGAGGAGGTCTTGGTTGCCTTAGCTATGCCTCTGATGAGGAAGTTGATGACGAGCCAATCAAAGTAACGGAGTCTGACTTGGACTTTGATGAGCAAGAAGATATCATTGACTGGGGAGATGATGAAAGTGTTGATCCGTTGAGCCATACGGACGTGGAAGCTAAGAAGGGTGCAGCTGATAAGATAAGCACCGTTGAGGCTACCTATAGTAGCCAGAAGCCGACGAAGTGGGCCATTCCGTGGCCGTTCTTGATCAACTACTAGTTGATCACATGTTTTCCAAACTTTTTATTTGCTTTTGTTAGACACTTTTTATTGCTTTTGTGTGCACGAAACTTCGCATTTTATTTTGCTTGCTTAGGATTTTATACGCTTTAGACTTTATTTTGGGTTTTGCGCAATTTTGGGCGCGTATTATTGTGCACTTGCAGGTTTTTAGACCTCATTAGCTCAAATAATTGAGCAAACACGAAGAAATAAGAAGTTACAGCAGTATTTTCAGTCGATCAACTGGCCTGAGTGGCCGATCGACTAGTCTGCAGTTTCCAGGAGCTACTGTTCCTTTCACCTCGGTCGATCGACTGAGTGCTATGGTCGATCGACCGACCTGCACTGCTGTACCTGTTACGACCTCTCTCCTGCTATGTTTGGTCGATTTGCCGAACTAAGGGAGTTTTCTACTCCACTTTATCTTCCGTCACTATTTATTTCTTCTATTTTTCTCAATTTTGCACATAATACCGCTTCATCACTGCTTTCTCGATTTTATGCGTGGTATTTTGTTTGTCTTTTCAGGTACTTATGAGTAGCACTGCTGGCTACTGAAACCTCTTAGCTCACGCTGGTTTAGGGAGGTTTCCTTTGCTGTGCTTAAAAGTCTTGTGAGTTTCTAAGTCTTTACTTCATGTTTTATTTGTTTAAATTTTCTCGCAAATTCCCATTTCTCTTTTCTTTATTACATGATTTTGCACAATGGGGACATTGTGCAATTTGGTTTGGGGAAGGGTTTTGCGTCGCATATCATTTGCTTGCATTCACGTTTACATTCTGTTTTGCATTGTTTATTTCATTTTATATTTGTACACACAAAAAATACAAAATCCAAAAAATTGAAAAATTTCAAAAATTTCAATAAAATGCATGTTTATTTTAGCATATAGGTCGAGTCGGAACGGTAGTATTTCAAGGATGATATTGCATTTGCATTTGTTTATGCTTAAGCCTTGCTTGATTAACATGTTATTAGTAGAATCATATAAGTGCATATCTACGAGTTTTCGTTAAATTTCTTGCTGAAATTGAGACTTGACTTAGAAAATTGGCAAACTACATCATATTTCTGAGATTTAGAGCCTATAAGTGGTGACATTTATGACCAGTTTATCTAGGATGTGAGTAGTTACTCCTTATGAGACATGTTACATAAATGTGCATAAATATGAACTTAATCTGCTTAATACCTATATGTATTCGGTTTGTGGTTAGTTGACACATGTGGTAGAGGTTTCCCTTTTTTCGTTTTGCCCATAAGCTCCATACTGCCAAAAATAGCCTTTTTGTCCCATTACTACATCCTACATTTAGCCTGTACTTTGTCAAGCTAGTAGTCCGTGTTCTTGGGATTGTTACTTAGTTATTGGTAGCATTTGCTCTTATTTGGGATGTTATTGGGAGAATGAAAAGAAAGGAAAGATAGAAAAAAGAAGTGAAAAATGATTCAAAAAGAGAAAAAGAGGTTTTGTACTGTTGAAGCGGTTGATCGACTGACATCATAGGTCGATCGACTGAGGTTCGAGAAAAAAGAAAGAATCAATTTCGTATAATTCAAGCTTTATCTTATGACGATTTTTGCTCCCATGTATTATTCATATCTTATGGGGAGTTAGTTGATTACTTTTATACCTGGAGATTGTGAGATTTGTGCTTGCTATAGCATCGCACCGTATCAATCGATTTTGAGCAAGAAGAAGGATGTTGCCATGTGGTTCCGTTTGGGTACTAGCTTGATCACCTGTACCTCCACTTTTTCATACATGTTTTGCCTAATCTTACCCATACCTCACATATCCCATATATACTGATGGGTGATGTCGTCGGGTTACATCCAATCAAACACATTTATAATACTCAACAAACAACTAGTTAGCGGTAAGTCGAGGTCGATCCATGGGACGGTGTGCTTTGGGTTCTAAGTCTATCTATCTCAATTTATGCTAGTGTCACAATTGATGGGGTTTGTAGTTATGTCTAGACTAATGCAAGCAATAAAGTAGAACGAGCAATAAAAGGAAAGATGTAAACAATTGATTAAAAGTGCTAGGATATCATGAGTTTATGGAGGATTCATGGTGTTGATCATACAAACATGTTTACAAGGTTGCAAGCAATTAATGTTGTGGAGGAACCGAGTTGGGTTATATCTTACGGTTCTTAGGAAGAGTTGGGTCCCGGAGCCGAATCGATTAGATTGTACAACACCTACAAGTCGACTTACTTTCCTCCTAATCAACTTCTATGCATGGTCTAACAAGACTCGAGTTGGTTTATATCTTACGAGTCAAGTTGAGTAGATAAGAGATGGTAAAAATGCAAGGATTCATAGGCTTAGCATTTCATCAAACATAACATGTGCATAAAGTTGACATCACAACAAGCAAGCAATTTAATCATGTGAACATATTAGATTAAGCATGAATCAATCCCATGTTAGTTTCCCCTAATTACCCACTAATCCTAGCTAAAGAAACTACTCACTCATTATCATGGGAAACATGTCATTAATGGTGTCAATCATCACAACAAGTATAAACATGATAATAGAATGAGGAAATAAACAATAAAGAGTAAAGAGTAAAGGATTTATACCAAACTTGAGATGATCCAAATAATAATAGAAGAAACTTGATGATTGATGGAAGGTTGTCAATCTCCCAATAATAACCCAATAATCTTCAATTACCCAATAATAAACTTGAATGATAAACTTGAACAATAATTAAGAAGAGATTAATGTGTAATTTGTGGAAAGATTAAAGAGTAATCTATTCTAATCTACTCCTAATCTAATCTAAAGAAGGATTTTTCTAGCTAAAAAGATCTCTAATAAAACTTGATGATTTGATTATTACAAATGGGGTATTTATAGTGGAAATTAGGTGGATGCATTAGGGTTAACTAAGAGCTAAACTAGTAATTACACTTTTTAAATTGAGCAGGGAGGAGCCGGTATTTTTCGAAGGAAGGGCGTCTTTCTTTGAAGCTTGAAGAAGACGAAATTGTGCTGTGAGGGAATCCGGGCGGATTCTGAAGATGCAATCCGGGCGGATTTGGGAGAAGACGGGCGGATTCGGGAGATGCAATCCGGGCGGATTTGGGAGAAGACGCTCGGATTGTGGTTCACGTAGCAAGAGAAATTTTCCTGTCCAGGAATACGCCCGTCCCGAGCGAAATATGGGCGTCCTGGGCTTCAACCCGAGCGGGTTGAATTTGACCCGAGCGGGTTGAGCTGTATCTTGAGCTCGGATTGTAAAACGGACGTCATTTTCTCATCCGGACTCCTATTGGAGTGATTCAAAAGCCTAGATCACTTGTTTTTTCGATGCCGTTCCATCTAGCATACTTTCAGAGCCAAAGGAGCAACTCTTGATTCGGTTTACGAGCGATTTCTTCTTGTAATGCCTTCCCTCTCGTCATTCTTACTTTTAACCCTTTGATCCCTCTATATACACTTTATTCCTACATCTTTGGTCATCATTCTTGCCTTCTCTTCATACTAGTCCATCTAATATCATCAATAAGCTTCCAAATATGCACGAAAGATGGGAATTTCCGCCTTAATATCTCCTTTTCTACAAAACATATGAAATGCGATAGAAAAGCAAATAGGAAGGTTTTGACGGAAAAAATGGCCATAGAATGTTATAAGAGTATGCAAAATAGGCTCAATTAGGGGACTAAATGTGCTCAAATAATGGTTACATCAAATATCCCCAAACCGAACCTTTACTCGTCCCGAGTAAAGAGGTGACAAAAACTAGACCTTTATTTAAACTAACCTACTAATATAACCGATATGAGACAATTAGCGGGTCTCACTCCGCCCCTTCAACTCACAACAAGGCAACCATGAGGTAGGATGCCTTCTTGCAAGGCAAGGTGGGTCTTGCCAAAATGACGACACATCCAAACATTAAGCACACAAAATCAAATAATGGATGCATCTACAAAAGGAATAGCCACTTTCCTCATCTAAGTGGCGGAAATTATCTACAAGGGAAGCAATTCAAGGGTACACACTCCTTCATAGATGCAATTTCTTCAAACTACTAAGCCTAGAAGGATACCAATAAATCACCTCCAAGTTGTGTCAAGCTAGGGTACCTTTGTCCTCAATCGTTAAATGCTTTTGTCAAGAATAGACTCCCTATGGTGTTAGAAACACTGGAGGATCGCGGAATTCCCCCTCTTGCCTAGACAAGAAGAAGGGTCGTCCCCTCTCTACCATGCACAAAAATGGATAAGATGGAAAAGGGATCGATAGTATTTGAGTTTCATTTTGGGAGTTTGCTTTCATTGTTGTTTTTCCCCCCAATTTCTTGTGGCATTTGACATTTGAGAACACTTTCTTGCCGTTTCTTTTTTACTTTTGGCATTTCAACACTTGACAACTTTCAACTTTTCTTTGCATTTCTTTTGAACATTTTCAAAGTCACCCCATATGTAGTGAGGGTGGCTTATATTTGAAGCTTTAGGAGTTCTATTTTTGCTCCTCTTTTCTTTTGATGCATTTTGCAAACTTTCTTTCACTTTTCATTTTATTGAACTCAAATTGATTTCTTTTTGTGCCCATTCCCTTTGATGACAAAAATGTGGTAGAACATGGATGATGGATGGATGAATGCATGGTTTCAAGGGTCACCTTAGAATAAACGGTAGCCAAGGAGTTATCATACCACAAGGTACTCTTGACTAGGCCTTAAGCCATGGGTCAAAGGATACTAGCATGACACATCCTAGGGTGTTTTACAAGTATTCTAACAAGCAAAGTCTTTAAGAAGAAAAAGCATCTACTAGGGCCTATATACACTTGTCAAACTTCCCAAGTAGACGGTTTCACAAAATTTTTCTAACCATGCAAACTACATGCCATGATGCAACTAACATTTATACATCCTAATGCAAATGATTCTACCAACTAATATGCCAAATAAACTAAATGCAATCCTAAATTCACATTGTTTTTACCGCATCAATCAAAATAAAGCCACATAGTCATTAACATAAAGAGGAAAAAGGAGATTGGAAAGATCATACCATGTGGTCTTCAATATCCTCATGTCTCGGATGTGGCGTAGTCAATCAATGTGAACAAGGATAGACAAACATAATATATACAATAATATATAAGACTACACTACAAAGGAAATTAACATGTTTTTGGATTTTTCAATTTTTCAATTTTTATGGTTTTTGATTTTATGAAATTAAAGGACATATTTTTGTGATTTTTCGAAATTTTTCAAATTTTATGCAATTTTGGAATATAAATTCCCATCCCCCACTTTATTTTGGACATTGTCCTCAATGTACATGTAGAAGTAGGAAAAAAAAGGAAATACATGTTTTTGAATTTTTGATGATTTTTTTTTTTGAAATAAAGTACAAATGCAATGATATGATATGAATGAATGCATGCTCTAACTAAATGCAATTCTATATGACATATATAACAAATGAATGCAATTTACCCTAGATGATGCATGTTTTCTAGTAAACTATGGTCACCTATGATCAAACCTCCCCAAACCGATTTAAACACTATTTCTAGTGTAGAAAAGAATAGGATTGGTCATTAGTGGCTATGCATGAATTCTAGTCTATATGAAACTATCTACATGAATCATGTGAGATATAATACAATGCAAACTATACTATATGAACTAACTAATGTGAATGTAATATAATACAAATGCAAGCTAAATGTATATGTAAATAACTAAATGCAAGTGTAAATGTAATGCTAAGTGAAAGGAAAGGATATCTTACAAATGGTGGTTTGAGGGAGGACTCCACCAAACTCATTCCTTGTTGCCATTATTATTGATGTTGTCCATGTTGCTTAATGCTCTCAACAACCGGTCAAAGGCTTTTCAATGGGCTTCATGTAGGCATAAATAGGAGATTGGTGATGTCAAAACGTAGTTTACCCATCTTTGCTTGGAATAGAACTTGCCAAACACTCTCCCATTTGTTTTGTCCTTGGCACTTGGCTTCTTCCAATGCTTCAAACCAACAAGCCCATGATTCTTGTCAATACAAGGTATGAAATATTGCCCATATTCATCCGGAGGCTTCCACTCTTTACCATCTCTTTCAAATTCTATGATGATAGAGCATTGATTCATCAATCCTTCAATAGTAGAAGGAGAGTTCTCATTTCTTTGATGAGGGGATAGTTGAAGGATAAGATGTGGAGGAGTCAACTTCTCACCATTGAGGTCATTCATGCTTTCATTATCTTCACTTTCTTCTTGACCCTCCTTAGAACTTCAACCATTTTCAAAGAAAAGAGCTTCAATTTCTTCCAAACTATGATCAAAGATGCCAACATCATAGTTTTCCTCTTGGCCTCTCAATTCTCCAAAGATAGCAAGTTCAAATTCATCAACCTCTTCTTTCCAAGTTTTACCTTCACTCCCATAAGTGCTAAGGGAGCACACTTCCTCTACATGGGTCATAGGGGGAAATTGTGGTGGGAGGTCTTCCTCATCATCATCATCATCATCATCATAGGTATCCCAAATTGGAGAAGCAAGGCTAGTGTGTGAGCTAGATTCATTAGACAATTTAGACAAAGTGCTTGTCTCATAATTGGCCTTCAACTCACATTCACCATTGCTCTCCTCTCCAACTTCATCATGCTTCAATTCATCATCCACTCTTGGTCCATAATCAATCAAGCACTTCCCTTCCTCAAAAGTAACATCTTCATATTCACATCTATCATGAATGTTTGTAAAGTTGGGTACAAGTTGGAATATGGGATGTTCAATACTTATGAATTTAGGAGGTGGTGGGGGATTCACAAGAGTAGCTTCATAATGCCATCCAAATTCTTCTTCACCCTCATTATCTTCCCATTCTTCTTCATTTAGCATTTGGGTGGCTTCCAATTGGGCAATTTGATTTGCCAACTTCTCACCATTAGTAACAATGTTTTTGAGAACATTGTCCCTAGCTTGGCTCTCTTCTAGCATTTGCATGAATAGATTTTGTTGGTCCCTTAACATTTGGAGAACCACACTTTGCATGTCAAGATTATGCTCATTCTCTTGTTGTGGGTACATGGGAATTTGGTGGTAAGGGTGTTCATTGTAGGATGACATTTGGCATTGATTGTAAAGTGGGTTTTGGGAGGGTGGTTATTGTGGATGTTGGATGTGGGGGCTTTGGTAAGAAAAGTTGGGGTAGTGGTTAGGATTTTCATTGTATGAGTAGTAAGGTAGGTTTGTGTTGACTTGCTCCTCAAACTCCCCAAACCCATAGTCATACCCAAAAGATCCACCACATACTCCATGTGCCAAGCCTTCGGTCATTATCATAGCTAGGACAAAGATATAACTACAAACAAGGAAACTACTAGAAAACGGTAAAAACAATCCTTGAGGTGTCAATCATCACAACAAGTATAAACATGATAATAGAATGAGGAAATAAACAATAAAGAGTAAAGAGTAAAGGATTTATACCAAACCTGAGATGATCCAAATAATAATGCAAAGAATAATAGAAGAAACTTGATGATTGATGGAAGGTTGTCAATCTCCCAATAATAACCCAATAATCTTCAATTACCCAATAATAAACTTGAATGATAAACTTGAACGATAATTAAGAAGAGATTAATGTGTAATTTGTGGAAAGATTAAAGAGTAATCTATTCTAATCTACTCCTAATCTAATCTAAAGAAGGATTTTTCTAGCTAAAAAGATCTCTAATAAAACTTGATGATTTGATTATTACAAATGGGGTATTTATAGTGGAAATTAGGTGGATGCATTAGGGTTAACTAAGGGCTAAACTAGTAATTACACTTTTTAAATTGAGCAGGGAGGAGCCGGTATTTTTCGAAGGAAGGGCGTCTTTCTTTGAAGCTTGAAGAAGGCGAAATTGTGCTGTGAGGGAATCCGGGCGGATTCAGTTGAATCCGGGCGGATTCTGAAGATGCAATCCGGGCGGATTTGGGAGAAGACGGGCGGATTCGGGAGATGCAATCCGGGCGGATTTGGGAGAAGACGCTCGGATTGTGGTTCACGTAGCAAGGGAAAGTTTCCTGTCCAGGAATACGCCCGTCCCGAGCGAAATATGGGCGTCCTGGGCTTCAACCCGAGCGGGTTGAATTTGACCCGAGCGGGTTGAGCTGTATCTTGAGCTCGGATTGTAAAACGGACGTCATTTTCTCATCCGAACTCCTATTGGAGTGATTCAAAAGCCTAGATCACTTGTTTTTCGATGCCGTTCCATCTAGCATACTTTCAGAGCCAAAGGAGCAACTCTTGATTCGGTTTTCGAGCGATTTCTTCTTGTAATGCCTTCCCTCTCGTCATTCTTACTTTTAACCCTTTGATCCCTCTATATACACTTTATTCCTACATATTTGGTCATCATTCTTGCCTTCTCTTCATACTAGTCCATCTAATATCATCAATAAGCTTCCAAATATGCACGAAAGACGGGAATTTCCGCCTTATTATCTCCTTTTCTACAAAACATATGAAATGCGATAGAAAAGCAAATAGGAAGGTTTTGACGGATAAAATGGCCATAGAATGTTATAATAGTATGCAAAATAGGCTCAATTAGGGGACTAAATGTGCTCAAATAATGGTTACATCATATACCTCGGCATGTGTCATGGTCATTTGTTGGTTGGAATGCATATGAACGATCATAGAGATTACTTTCATATTATATTGGAAGCATGTTCTCATAGGTCGTAGTTAGGTGAGAGTCTCTACAAAATGAATTATTTCTATCCTCTTATATTCACCTGTGCTTATGAGAGATTTGAGTGACCCGTGAGAGTCCGATTTGATAAGTCTCTACCGTTGACGGTTCAGCGGCTTTTAACGAGTACATAACTCATTTGCATGATTCGCATTGCTAATTGATTGTTAGTTATTGTATTAAATTGGTTTAGGCTTTACATGTTGCATTTCGCTCTGAGATTGAACTCGTTCCATTAGGTTTTAGGATCGAGTCTAGTTCTTGCTTGGGGACAAGCAAGGGTTTGGTTTGGGGAAGTTTGATGAGTGTCTTTTATATGATGTTTTACATCCCATTTTACACGCATTTTAGAGCTCATTCATGTAGTTTATGCTACATTTCTCCCTATTCCCGTTTACTTCCGTATTTTTGTACATTATTGCAGAAATGTGAAGAATCCAGCGGAAATCGAGCTAAATCCGTCCCCGAGTATCTTGCATTGCATTTGACGTGAAGTATTCGCTTAAGGAACGAGCTTGGTTTGCAATCTAAGGCCCAAAAGACAAATCCACGAGATTATGAAAGTCAAGTAGCAGCTAAAGCAGTCGATCGACCACTACCTTCAGTCGATCGACCAACTTGCGGGTTCCAGAAGCTATTGTACACTGTCATTCGGTCGATCGACCGCCACTCTTAGTCGATCGACCAAGTCGCTATTCCAGACGAGAATTTAAAGATCGAGATTTATCAAGCCCATGAGTTATTAGGTTTAGGAATTATGTTACGTATACTTTCTATATAACGTAACCTAGAACATCAGATTATTCATCTAGTTTTCATCAGTTTTACATTCGGTTTTCATTAGCTTTAATAATTAGGGTTCGGGATACTATTTCGCATTGGATTTTCGTTTGTGCTTTCAATCATTTCCGTTACAATTCTTCTGCGATCTTGGTATTCTTCTTATTTCAGTTCATCTTTATTGCATTCATAGATATAGAATTGTTAGTTAGTTCCCGAAACCATAATTATCGTTTTATGCTAGCCTTTTGTTCCGTAGTTTTAATTATGAATTCTTCTGTTTATTTCATCAATATTATTGTTGTTACCATTCTTAGTATGAGTAGCTAAATTATTCTTGCTAGGATGTATGGGAATTGTAGTGTAGGCGGCAATATAATGAACACGGCCTGAATCGTATGTCAGTCGATCGACCGCCATACCTGGTCGATCGACTGACCACGTGAGGTTTTATTTTCGTTTTAATTGTTTTAATTCTTTATTCGATGAATCGAGTACACACGACTAGTTGAATGCTTAGGATATGACTGGCCCATTAGATCGAGAGATAGGGACAGTTGTTAGATCACCAATTAAAATGACTAAACTATGCTGAGATCGAAAGATAGGTAAAGTTTAGACCGTAAATCACTTTTCAGGACGAAAGTTAGTATTAGTGATATTAGGGACCTATAGCGAGATCGAAAGATGCTATTTTTTAAGAGTGGACCGAGAGGACCTCTTTATTTCCCGCCTCATGTGTTTGACTTAGACCTGTTTAGTATGCTGCCGCCGAAACTATAACGAACCGACCATCCTAGTACCTCTTTTTATACTTGATTTTTTATATTTCATTAGTTTACATTTCTTTTATTGTTATTAGCTATAGACCAAACCCAATCAAATCCCCATCTTATTGTTACCTTAGACCGAATTTAAACAACTAGAAATTACGTCTGCCTCTCTGTGGTTCGACCCGACTGCCGCTAGCTATAGTTGTAGTTGGAGATTATAAATTTATTTTTGACACCTCACGACGGATATCAACAGGTGTAAGGGTGTTCTCTCCCAAACACTTAGTCTAAAATGCCCTCTTGACAGACCGAATACCAAGCCCTCCAGCTAGGCAGGGGACATAAGCCCTCCTTACAGGCCGGTTTTCCCACCTCTTCAACTATTATAGCAAAAAACTATACTTGGTTAAATTACTCATGAATAAAAAAATAAAACGAAAATGATGTGCAGGTTATTCAAACAAAATGTTTGACAGGCCCAACAGGATGAAACTCACAAACCAAGCAAAGTCAAAAGCAAAATCAGCCAAAAGAAGGCCACCATGCCTATATTAATAAAAACCCTTACCCCCTGGGGAAAAGGCGCCAAAATATTCATAAAGGCCAGGGATAGTCTCCCTGACCCAAGACAGGAAAAGAAAAATATTTTTTGTCCAGGGACATCCCCCCATGGATGGGCCAAAATACCAACTAAAAAAAATAAATTACTGCTTCTCCTTAAAAACAGTACCAGCATCAACATCCTGCTCCCTACTCTTAGCCGGATTAGCATCAACATCAACATCCTGCTCCCCTCGAGAGTCGACCTCCTGTTCATTTTCCATATTATGCATGTCAGGATACTTTGAAGCAGCAAAAGCCATCTCAGCTTCAAGGTTCCACTTTGCCCTGGCCTCAACAGGCTCTGACATAGCAGCAGCCCTTCCCTTCATATAGAAGTAGAGGGAAGCATCATCTAGCTTGAACTCCAAGTCATCCCTCTCTTGGGTGAGCTCCTCATTTTTGTAAGGCCTCCTGCAACACCCACTTGCTCGAAACTGTCTCAGTCTTAGCAGCATCTCTCTCAGCCTGCACTCTCACTAAGTCAGGAGCTTTAGCAGCCAGGTCAGCTCATGCAAAATCCAGCTCAGACTTCATCCTATCATAATCTGATCTCATCAGATCAATCCTGGCTACCAAAGAAGTAGCCTGATAGACATTATGGAGACAGGTCGCATCACCCTGACCAAAAACAGAGAGAAAAGTATGAGTAAGATACCCCAATAATAAAAACTGCTCAAACAAAACACGCATAAATATTGTTCCAACCTACCTCCCTTACAGCAGCCAAGGCACCTGCCAAGAGGTTGACTGAATGATCCACCGAAGCAACTACCTGAGTAACAGTCTCAACAGGGTCAAGGGTGAGCATGACATCTGATTTAGAAGCAGCGTAATCCCTGATCTTCACCCTAGCAGCCTCCATATTGTTCACCCTGGCTCTCACTTCCCTGACCGGGGCAGAAATATCAACATCTTCAATTTTCCTTTTTTGGGCTGCTGAACTTGTTTTGGCAGAAGCGCAGAGTGAGCAAGCGATGACCTTGGCGACATGGACTGTTCAGTCAAATCAATAACAGGCTCAGCATCCCCGCTTCCCTAGGAACCTTCCTCCTTGATCTTAGCCAGCCTGGCTGAAAGGTCATCCATACCAAACCTGACAAGGTGAGTAGATGACCTGGTGGCTACAACATGAAATACTATATTAGAAATATAAACCAAACATTATCAGGAAGCCAAAGCAAAAAGAAGAGAAAGACTAAGATAGACTTACTGCCTGAGATAGTGGCACTAACAGCCCCAAAAGGTTTAGCCGGCCTGGCAGAACCGTCAGCCTTCAAGCAACGAGGAAGGTGACCAACCCCACAACAGAGAGGCCAAGACCTCTCCAAAGGAGGAATAGCAAGGAAAGCAGGATACTCAATTTCAGTAACCCAATCATCAACTGCACACATAAGAGGTATGACTTATTATAAATTTCATTTTATTTTTCACTAACAAGTAAAACATGCAGGGCAAAGAGAAAAACTAAAAGACTCACCAGCAACGCAAGCCTCATGATTTAAATACGACAAGTCAAGACCCACAGAATTGGTCCTGACAAACATGTACCCAGCAGCCCAGCCTTTATCATGGCCGCTGTCCAGGTTGCTCAAAAGAGGAGTAGTAGAAGCCCTGACCTTAAAACTTATACGGCCAGGACTTTTTGTTTTAACGGCATAACAAGCCTTCAAATCGTCAAGAGAAAAAGAAATATTGTGTTTTTTACAGAGATTCTCAATGGAACACACAACCTTCCACACCATAGGCATCAACTGATAAGATGGAACACCGATCTCCTTAATAACCTCAACTAAAAGAGGAGAAAAAGGAAGCTTACAACCTGCCCTAAAAGCCCAGTCATAGAACCAACCAGGAGAAGCCCAGTCGGCCCTGATAGGAGAATTCTCAGGGATCCAGACTTCAGCATCAGCAGGGATGATCCCCTTATCCTTCAAAATCTTCTCAAACTCAGGCTTCAAACGATTTTCAACAGACTGATCCTCATTTAAAACCTTCGTAGGCTTGAATTGAAAATCACCGTGGAATATTGAGATCATTTCCAATGGAGAATCACTCGGCTTACTGATCGTGGAAGGTGGAGCAGTAGAAGAAGTAGGCAGATTTTCAGAAGAAATTTCCTTAGGATTCTGAGGAGGAGGGGTTGCAGGAACCGCTACCTTGGTAGATTTCTTTTTTGCAGCCATTATTTGAAAGATTATGAAGAATTGATCGAAGATTGAAGAAGTTGGGAATTAAGAGAACTGAAGAGAAGAATTATTAAGAGAGAAATAAGAAGAATTGCTTTGGTGAGTTCAACTTAATGAAGCACGCAGGTATTTATAGTGGAGAAGATTAGGGTTTCAACCGCAAAGAAAGTGGATAATCATGAAGGAAGTTGCAGTAAATTTTACACACGTCATAAACTGTAGTAAAATGCCATTATTGGAAACTGACTAAGCATAACTTAACCGTTGGGTAATCTTCCTAAAAATAAAGTTATCTCCTCATTTTTTCGTCCTGGCACAATGCAAATAAGGAGATAAGGGGCAATTGTTAGGCCTAGAAATCCGTAGACCTTCCTGATCAGTATCTCATCTAAACCTGACTGTCAGGCCGTCAGGGTGTCAGGGTATCAGGACACACGAAAATAGGTGCCGGGCCATGCAGAGGACAACGGTCAAAATATCAGGACGATATTGGACCATAAACGCGTATTATAAAAGGATTATATACGCAGCATTGAATGAGAAGATCTCGCAGTAAATGCAGTAATTAAGGGAGGAATATTTAGCCATTATTACAGGGAATAATAGAGAATAATCCGCATTCAATACCATATCAGCCAGCCGTTCAAGATTGGAGCTTATATAAGGAACACTTTGAAGATATTGTACTCATCTCGTTCTTACACAAGAAGAAGCATACACTTACATACGCAATACATAGAGAAATATAAGCATTGTTATTGTCATACAATTATTCTCCCAAATTACATAGTGAATCCTCTCCTGGCTTGGTGCCCGTCGTGTTTTCCCATTCAAGGGTTTTCCACGTACAAAATTTTTTGTCTCATTATTGTTATTGTTATTGTATTCACAGCTTTACATTTAAGCCTGACGACCTGACCAATAGACCATTTAGAGCTAGTTAACCTTGCATAACTCTACCCTGACCTGATTTCGCCTTGCGCAAAATCCACACAAAACAGATGGCAATTCTAAAGAGGTTGATTTTGTAGAGACCGAATTGTTTTTGTGAGTTTTGTTTTTGTTTTTGATTTTGTCAATCCTGGGTGGAAGCAGGATTTGGTCGTTGTCAATGGGAAGTTTTTTTTGGATGTTGCTTGGCATTTTGAAAGGGGTTTTGAAAGGGATTTTGCTGAGGCTATTTCTTTGTTGGTAGGTTCGTGGATGTGAGAACCATCGGATGACTCCTCATTTTCGACAACTGTTGGTTGGTGAACGGAGGGTCGGTTTTCTCCTTGGTGGTCGGGTTCATTTTCGGTACTACCAAACCCCTTTTCTAAATTAGCTACCCGAGTGTT
This sequence comes from Silene latifolia, assembly GCF_048544455.1. NCBI lineage: Eukaryota > Viridiplantae > Streptophyta > Magnoliopsida > Caryophyllales > Caryophyllaceae > Silene > Silene latifolia. The sequence continues at coordinate 111,882,043 of NC_133538.1, forward strand.
CAAATCATCGATAGCCACTTGCAGCTTTGAGAATATGTTGTTGATGGAGACGGAGAGCATCATTATAACGCTTTGTATGCCATCCTCATCAATTGCATGAATTTTCTCATCGTCAGGAGAAATGAGGTGAGAGCTGTCTAGGGAAGATTCCCGATTGTGTCCAACTGGGTTTTCTGGAGGGTTGATTTTGTTTTTTGTTGAGGTAGGTTGTGGTAATTCACCCTTTTCGATCATATCAAGGATGGCACCTTTTAGAGGGAGGCACATTTCAGTATCGTGTCCACGGCCTTGGTGATATTGGCAAAAGAGGTTTCCATCCCATATTTTACCTCGCTTGTTCGGTAGAGGGTCCGGAGTTGGACCAATCGGTTTGAGTTTTCCTTGGGAGATTAGCCTTTCCAAGGCTGTGGCATAAGGCATACCTAAATCAGGGAAGGATCGATGAGGTCGTCTGGTTTTGGTTTGGTCGTTGGCCAGTAGCCGGCTTTCAAGGAGCTTAACCCTTTGCTCAATATTAGAAGAGAGAAAATTCTCAGTTGCCATTTTGTCCTCAACCTGGGAGAGACGAGTGCTCAAGTTTTCCACGATAGCTAGGAGTCGAAGGACCATGTTGTTGGTTTCAGCAGGAGTCATGGTGGATGCAGATGGATCAGCTTCTTGAGTTCCAAGTTGGCAATCGATGGCACCCAAGGGATTCCTATTTGACATAACGATAGGCGTTATAACTTGTCTTGGCAAGGAATCGCACAAACAAAGACAAGTGCGACACATATGTACAAAAGACAGTTTTTCTGTGAAGACGTGACGATGTGACTAGGTTATGAGTTTATAAAGATCGTGAATGACCTCTTGTGTTTGAACTCTTGGTGCATGGCATTGAACTTAGACTCGAGTGTCGACTTTGGCATAGTGATGCCTAGACAGACGACTTCTGACTCAGTTTGGATGTGCGTTACTGGCGTGACGCCATTGGACATGACATGTACACAAACTTGACCTTTGACCCGTAATGTAGGGGAAATGCAGGTTTAAAACCTGAAAGGTTTTGACTCGGCTAATGCCATTGGAGATATCTCGACAATTGGGCGACATGACCTAGACCATAAGGTAAGTACTAACTTCCGCAGAGACTCGACATTATCTAGATGTCTGTACTTGAAATCGACTGGACTCCAATCGACTCGAGGCTGAATCGGAAAGGTGGACTGAAATTTTCGGAAATAGAAATTTTCAAAAAGGTTCATTTATCGTTTTATGGACGGCTTCCGAAGAGTAAGGATCTTTAAAAGTCGGTCAGTTGAAAGGGATGTCTTAGGTTTGTTTTCAAACGACGGTTTAAGTTAAGATTGCGGCGGCTCTAAAACCAATGTGTGGTTTCCGAAGCCAGTTTTCGAAATTACGAATCACGGATTTGAAAATCGAGAATGGAAGAATTTGGAATCGTCATCACAATGGCCATGAAAACGGTTAAATTTGTTTTCAAAGGATTTAAAATTGGGTTGAAAATTTGAAAACGGTTATATTTGTTTTCAAAGATTGAGTTTTGATTTGAAATCTCAAAACGGTTAAATTTGTTTTCAAAGGATTTAAAGTTGGGTTGAAAATTTGAAAACGGTTAAATTTGTTTTCAAAGATTGTGTTTTGATTTGAAATCTGAAAACGGTTAAATTTGTTTTCAAAGACTTGATTTTGAATTGAAATTTGAAAACGGTTAAATTTGTTTTCAAAGATTGAGTTTTGATTTGAAACCTGAAAACGGTTAAATTTGTTTTCAAAGACTTGATTTTGAATTGAAATTTGAAAACGGTTAAATTTGTTTTCAAATGACTTGAAATTAGATTGAAATTTGAAAGCGGTTAAATTGGCCTTCAAACGATTTGATTTTTGATTGAAATTTGAAAGCGGTTAAACAGGCCTTCAAACGATTTGATTTTTGATTGAAATTTGAAAGCGGTTAAATTGGCCTTCAAATGATTTGATTTTGAATTGGAATTTGAAAACAGTTAAATTCGTTTTCAAATGATTTGATTTTGAATTGGAATTTGAAAACGGTTAAATTTGTTTTCAAATGATTTAAAATTGGATTGAAATTTGAAACGGTTAAATTTGTTTTCAAATATTTGCTTTTGAATTGGAATTTGAAAATGGCTAAATTCGCTTTCAAATGATTTGATTTTTGATTTGAGATTTGAAAACAGTTAAATTCGTTTTCAAGACTTGAAATTGGAAATTGTGAGGATTGAATTCGTCATTACGAAGGGTTAGAAAACCGTTTTAACTTTTAAAATATGGTATACAAATCGAAAATTGTGAGAATTGAAATCGTCATTACGATGGCTTTGAAAAGCCAAATCTTTGTTTCGAAAACGAGATTTGAAATTTGGAAAGTTGCACGGGTTGAAATCGTTATTACAACGGCATGAAAAGGTGCATTGAAAATGGTTATAAAAACCGGGTTTGAAAATCGTCATTATGACGGCATAAAAAGGTGTATTTGAAATGGTTATAAAAACCGGGATTTAAAAATCGTCATTACGACGGCCTAGAAAGGCATGTTGAAATAGTTGTAGAAAAAAGGGTTTAAAAATCCTCATTATGACGGCCTAGAAAGGCGTGCAACGGTCGGCGAAAGACTAAGGTTTAAATGGCCATTATAACGGCGCAAAAATGTGCTTTTTAAAGTTTGAAATGACACGGAAGGACTTATGATCACATAACACATAAGCACTCGCAGTTCATTATATTATACATAACACTTACACGGGTTTTGGCTTAAAAGGGTGGGTTACACACCAAGCAATCAAACCCCGATTTTCGAGAGGGATACCAATCCAAACAAAATGTGTAAGGAGAGTACCCTAACCTCGTGCTCGCAGGTGATGAAAGCTCTTTGACGAAATAGAAATGTGTAACGTCAATGGCATGCTTGACTCAATCGGGATTCGAAACGCAGGGATGAGAAAACTCACGCCGACGAGACGAGCCAATTGGTCGAAAATGGTTAGGTTGTGGGCCCGTACAAGGAACCCGAGTTATGACCGTAATATCAATTAATGCACTTTAATCAAGACCTCGTTCGGGTTTCACCTCTAAGGATCACAAAGACACAAGTGTCCTAGTTTTCCCCAGCGGAGTCGCCAAACTGTGGACATGGGCCACAGGCCGGTCTGTGGATTTGGGCCACCTACCGATCTGCGGTCACGGGCCACTTGCACGCTAGGCCGATCCATGGACATGCAGCGGTCTTTTGAAAGCCACGCTCGGCGGCGTAAAATGCTTTCGACCGAATCGCTTTAGATCGGTCGGTTTCGTCTCGCAAAGGTCTCGAAACGATTAGAGATGTTCGGAGTCGCCACCAAGCATTTGTGGGATGCTTGGAACCCGTTCGAAATCCACTTTATACCTCGGTCAAATCGAAGCACAAAGCAGCGTTTGACATAGGTACTAAAGATAAGGACTCGTCCCCCTTTTAGCATTCTATGCCTAAAATGACTCTCGTGCGCCCTGGATAAGGCCATCCACTATCCAAAGGTTCTAAATAAGGGGTGAGGGTACGTATTGGGAAGCCCTTTAATCGGACACCCAATCCCGCCCGCGTTAGCGGCCTCTACTGATCGATCGTGGTTATTTAAGTGCAAAAGTTGATAAAACGGTGTAAATGCATGAATGCACATCCAAAAGTTTTAACCTAACATGTGAGCTTTCTAAGTCGGTTTGTTAATCCAAATATCAAGCATAAGATGTCAAGTTAGATTTAGATTGATTTACATGTGAAAACAGAAATTAAACATCCATTTACCAAATTCGGATTATGATGCTTAACACGATCCATTTATTTGAAAAAAGGGTGTCAAATGACAAAGTGTAAAAACACGTAAACTTGTCAATCTGATCCGTCACGTATTCGGATAAACCGCAATCGGGATTTAGACTTTCATGGCATTATTTTTGACATTCGACATTTGGTTTGACTCGGGTTGACTCAGGTTGACTCGAGTTGCGGGTTTTTAGTTAGGGTCATTTTAATGGAAATGACATGATAAAGACATTCATGGCATTATTTTTGACATTCGGGATTTGGGTTGACTCAGGTTGACTCGAGTTGCGGGTTTCTGAGTCGGTTTTGGGTCCGAAGACGGTTTTAACTCTAAATAGTGTTGTTTTAATGCAAATGAAGTTAGAAAACTTTTGAAAAAAAATTTCATATCCGAGTAGTGCATTAAACCGTCTCATGTATAGCCAATCCACGCACGCATATCGAAAACACGTTACAGTCCGATCATCATCGGGTGGTTATTGGGAGGTGCAGATATTGGGTATCTACACCTTCAAGATCCTCTTGAAGTCGGCCCACGATGTCACCGTAATCATGCCTGCATTGATTTCCTTGTGCCTAGCCCTCCACCACATCTTAGCATTGTCGACTAGATACATGCTTGTCGTGACAACTTTCGCGTCTTCGTCGAGCCCACTTAGTCGGAAGTATTGCTCCATATCGAAGATAAAGTTATCAACCTTATGGCCTCCCATAGATTTCCTGTCATTGGCCACCGCTTTCACGAGCGTGGCGCAAGTATTCTCTAACATCTCGACCTTTCGGTGGAGATGATTGATCTCTTCCTCCCGATCATCAGGGATCGCATCACTGATCACTTGGATGCGGGTGTTCATCCCGTCCACCTTCGTCTCGAGTTTACAAACCGTCTTCTGCAACTCCTCGAGGCTCGCCGCCATCCGCATAACGATGCCCTCAAGTTTGGGAAGCTTGACGTCGAAAGATTCCTCTAAGGCATCCACTCAGTCCTCGATTGTTTCACCCATTTTCTCGATCTCGATAAACAAATGCGGCGTGTAGAAACCCGTCCGAAGACCGGGCCCTGATACCAAATGTCACGGTCTGCTAATTTTGCCGTATCATGGTGCGCACCCTTGCCCGGCTCAAGGCAAGATGCAAGCGACAAGGATCTTTGTACTCACTAGCATGATACTCGAGTCTCGGCAACACTCGACAGGATTGCAACGAGAGCGTCAAGCACTAGCGTTTGTCAAACACTAGGCATTCGTAATCGGTCTCGGGTGTGTGAGTCGGGATCCTAGTGTTGATCCCACAAACACGGCTTGTTAGAAAGGTGAAGGCAAAGAGTCGTTCACAACAAAGCAATATCAAGCAATACGAAGGCACAAGGTAGGAAGCAGATTTTCATTCACTAGTACTCCCTAAAGAGGGAAATTTGATATTTACATCCTGGTAGAAGGAAACGTTGAAAGTGTAGAATAGCGATATACCTATTTATGGAAAGAAAAGCTATGTTAACTATGCTAAACTAAGAAAGTACTTACCAAAAATATACAAGGGAATGAAATTACATATGCATGAATAAATCTAAGGGTTCGAAGTGTGTGGATCGTCACACCCTGGTTCTCCAACCCATGTTGATGACCAACTGATCCGTCTTCCTGGTGGCTTTGGGGATGCAGAGCGTGTCAACTACTGGCCCTCATTGGAGCGGCTCTTGAAACCAACCTGCACCCAGATGTTTGATGAGACTGATCCCCATGAGATGAATGACCTGGCTGCTGAACAATGCTTCCTTGTAAGTCTGCTTCCTGCTGTTCCTATCTCTTGCTTCTATTATTTCAACTCTTTTTCTGACTGATAGCCTCCTTACGTGCTCCAGGCTCTACAATCGTCCCTCTACCTCCGCAAGATGCTAAAAAGAGCTAAGACTGAATGCCTGGCGTCTGTGGGGAAGAACAAGGAGCTCATGGCCACCTACGCTAAACTGAGGGAGCAGCTCTGTGCAGCCAAGAGGGAGAAGGAGGTAGCCAAGGACCAGCTTCCTAGGATGTAGGAGGCTAACCGTGTTTTGACCACTGGGTTGACCAAGGCTGAGGTTCATGCTGAAGAGATGACTGAACTGGCCATGAACGTGGGAGCCTATACCGCCTTCGAGGTGAGGATTGATTGCATCCGGGCTTACACTGAGGGGAGGCACACTTCCTGGAACCTAGAGAAGGTGTAGGCGGAATTTGCCCATGCCTTCCCCAATGGCATGGATTTGAGTGCTTTGTTCTCTGCTGATACCGAGGTTGCCAATCCTGAGCCTGAATTTCTTGCCATGGATATATCTGGAACTATCTCTGAGGCAAATGTTGTAGAGGAGATCCTGGCACAGACGGCTGGTGGTGACGCTGCTTTGACTCATGGAGCTGATCAAGTACCTGCGTTAGAGGAGCAGACAGAGCATGGGGAGCAGGGCAAAGGTCAGGGTGCTGCTGTTGAGAAGATTGACCTCTCTTAAAAAATTTTAATCATATTTTCTGGGGACTTGGCCCAGTGTGGTGTAAGTTTTGTAATTATAAATTTGAACTGTTTTTTTTTTTTTTGCTTGCGCCTGCTGGTGTGCAGGCTTGAAACTATTGTCGCGCCTACTATGGGTAGCAGGTGTCTTTATTTTGAATTTCCTTAGGCCTAGTTCATATGCCCCTTTTGCTATGTCTCATGATGTGCTTTCTGCATGTGGGGCTTAGTTCCCACTTTTGATTGTCCAGGAGGCTGACCTGGTTCCAGGTACACAACCTTTGCTCCTGGTGGCAGATGCTTGATAAGATATTTTACCCATGACGTAAAAGATTTTATCAATAGGATAGTTAGTTAAAGCGTACCTCTCATTGTCCTTTTCCGGTTAACAAGCAATGTTGCGTTCCTTGTGGTTCCAACGTTTGTAGTTTCATGTATGCACCTATGTATATGGCCCCGGGATTTTAGTACCCACATCGTAGCTATGGTTTTTTTTGTGATTAACGGTGAGGTACAAGTGGTCTTAGTATTGTCGTGCCTTCCTACCTCCCATACCGTACGCCCTCCATGTGGTTGACTTAGCAAAGTCTCGTAGCCCACATGGCAGGGGCTAGACCCTTAAAGTTTACCTTCCCTGACAAGTAACCAACATTAGTACTCAAAGCCTTTCGTCCTAGAAGCGTAAAATTCCAAAGTAGTACAAATTACCTGGTGCTATCTCATGGTGTTCCAAGGCAACAGCAGGATCCAGGAAGCCACAGCTTGGACTACTTGGTTTAAAAATGACTCAATTTGCTTTAAAAACGAAAAAATTAAAAATTACTAAAAGCAAAAAACAAACCATAACCTAAAGTATATATTACCCCCACCCCCTTTTTTTTGAATTTGTTTTTTTTTTTTTTTTTTGCTTCATGGACTGTTGAAAGGTCCTCTGTACACTAAGGTTTCAGCACTTTGTCAAACAAGGTACTGTTTTAGATGGCGAATGTTCCAGGGTTTGTGCAGGATCAGACCCTGCATGGTCATCAACCTGTATGCCCCATTCTAAACAATGCCTTCGACCTGATACGGTCCTTCCCATTTGTAAGCAAACTTGCCTGCCTTGTGATTTTTGGTATTCTCAAATACCCTTCTGAGTACCAGGTCCCCTACCGCAAGGGTACTCACATTGACGTTTTTTTATACGTTCTGGCTACAGATTGTTTGTATGATGCCATGCGTATGTAAGCACTTTCTCTTAGCTCGTCAACTGTGTCCAGGCTCCTGGTCATTTCGATTTGATTTTGCTCTGCTGTTTGGCAGTCATATCTGTGCGTTGATACTAGAACTTCCGATGGGATCACTGCTTCTACCCCGAATACCAGGATGAATGGCGTCTGTCCCGTTGCCACCTTTGGTTTCGTCCTATCTGATCAGAGTACTAGTGGCAACTCGTCTGCCCACTTACCCCCTAGCTCCTTCAGCCGCTTCTCGAGGTTCTCCACAATAATTTTATTGCTGGATTCTGCTTGGCCGTTTGTTTGTGGGTAACGAGGAGCAGACTTCCTTAGTGTTATGTTCCAATGTGAACAAAACCCTTCATTGTTATCAGATATGAACTGGGATCCATTGTCGCATATGATTTCAGATGGTATCCCAAACCTGCTGATGATGTTACGCTTTATAAAAGAGATCACATGAGCCTCTTTTAATTCTGCCATTGCTTCAGCTTCAATCCACTTTGAAAAATAGTCAGTCATGACAAGCATATACACTCTGTTACCTGGAGCCCTGGGTAGCTTCCCCACTCTGTCCATCCCCCATATCATAAATAGCCACGGGGAGATGATCGGATGCATTGGTTCTACTGGCAGATGAATTGTTGGGGCTGCCTTCTAGCACGAGTCACAATGCTTGGCGTGGTTTACAGCGTCTACCCTCATAGTAGGCCAGAAATATCCCTGCCTTAAGATTTTATTAGATAGACTTCGTCCACCCGCGTGATTCCTACATTCGCCGCTATGTACATCCTGCAGCACTGTGTTAGCTTCCATTTTATTTAGACATCTGAGATAGGGTCATGCAGAGATCTTCTAAAGAGCACGTTATCTATTAGCGCGAATCTGGAGGCCTTTATCCTGAAACTTTGTGCTTCTTTCTTGTCTTCTAGGAGTTTCCCATCTTTCAACCACTCCATATAAGGTTTTCTCCAATCCGAACCCATCTACTGGTTTTCATCTGACACTAGAATTCCCGCTCTATTTACGTTGTTTGCGCATTGCTTCCCTTTCCTGATTTTGTTCTAACTCCTTCTGTATAGATGGAGTTAACACATGAGTAATTGGTATATTGGAGAGTTCTGTGGGCTGGAAGGTGGCTCCCAATGTAGCCAGAGCGTCTGCCTCCGCGTTCTGATCCCTTGGCACCTGAGTAATCTTAAAAGACCGGAACTTCAACTTTTGCTCCATGGCTACCTTCAAGTAGGCTATCATCTTTGAATCACGCGCCACGTATTCATTGTTCACATGATTCACTACAAGAAATGAGTCACTGTACACTCTCAGGTTCCTCACCTTGAGCCCTTGGGCCATTTGCATTCCCAATATAAGTGCCTCACACTCAGCTTCATTATTAGTTGCTTTGCATTCGCACCTGACTGCTTGTACCACCATATCCCCTTTTGGGGACCGGAGGACCAGACCTAGTCCCGCTCCCCGAGCGTTAAAGGCTTCATCTATGTATAGGGTCCAAGTTCCGCTTTCCTGGTCCCCTAGTAATGTCAACATCCCTTTTTATGCCTCCACAGTACAGGGTCCAAGTCCCACTTTCCTGGTCCCCTAGTAATGTCAACATCCCTTTTTCTGCCTCCACATGGGTAGCCAGACAGAAATATGAGACGAAATCTGCCAATGCCTGGGACGTTATTGCCGTCCTAGGTTCAAATTGTAAATCATAGCCACTTAGGTGTACTGACCACTTGGTCATTCTTCCAGATAGTTCAGACTTCCTCATGATCGTTTTCAATGGATAATTAGTCACTATATGAATGGTGTGAGATTCAAAGTATGGGCGCAGTTTATACGAAGCAGTGACTAGAGCTAGGACTAATTTCTCAAAAGGCGTGTACCTGGTTTCTGCAGGAAGTAGAGACTTACTGATATAGTATAATGGATGTTTCATCCCTTCTTGCTCTTTGACCAGAACATCACTTACTGCTGCTTCTGTAACCGGCAGGTATAGGAACAGTGCCCCCCTGCTCTGGCTTCGCCAATAATGGTGGTGTGTTTAGGTAGCACTTGAGTTCTTTGAATGCTTTCTCGTCCTCCTCTGTCCACTCAAACCTTTGGCTCTTCCTCAGTATATCATAGAACAGTTTGCATCTATCCGAGGCTCGTGAGATGAATCTACTTAAGGCTGCCACTTTTCCTACTAGCCGCTGCACGTCCTTTGGCCTCTGTGGTGATTCCAGCTGGAGGACTGCCTTGATCTGCTCCCTACTGGCTTCAATCCCTCTCTGAGTTACCATGTACCCTAGGAACTTTCCAGAGGACACCCCAAATGAGCACTTGGATGGATTAAGCTTCATCTTATATTCCCTTAACGTTTTAAAGGTATATGTTAAGTGTTCCAAATGCATACCAGCCCTCCTTTATTTCACCACCATATCATCTATATACACCTCCATAGTCTTCCCTATCTGCTGTTTGAACATCTTGTTTACTAAGCGCTGATAGGTGGAGCCAGCGTTTTTTAGGCCAAAGGGCATGACATTGTAGCAATATATGCCTCGTTCCGACATGAATGCTGTCTTATCTTGATCATGCGGATGCATCTTAATCTGATTATAGGCACTCCAGGCGTCTAGAAAGGTGAGCACTTCATGCCCAGTCGTGCCATCCACTATTGTGTCGATATGTGGTAGTGGGAAAGGATCTTTAGGACAAGCTTTATTTAGATCTGTAAAATCTACACACACCCTCCATTTTCCATTCTTCTTAGGCACCACTACTACATTAGAGAGCCAGTTAGGATAGCTGACCTCAATGATTTTTCCTGCCGCCAGGAGGCTGTCCACTTTCTTTTGATAACCTCATTCCGTTCTGCCGCTAATTTTCCTCTTCTGCTGTACTGGGGTACAACCTGGGTTTGCGCTTAACTTATATGAGATGATGTATGGATCTATGTCGACCATATCGTTGTGAGACTAAGCAAAACAGTCCATGTTCTCCTTAGGAAATTGAATTAGCTGATATCGTAGCTTCCCAGTACAGGTCGCTCCAATCAATACTGCTCTATCCGGGTGCGCCTCATCCAGGTGGACCTGATCTAATTCCTATGAGGGTGGTTGCTTGTATTCCTCCGGGGTTCCCCGGTCCTGTAATTGCTATGAGGGAAGCTTAATTGTGGCTTTCAGGGCTTGTTTATAACAACTTCTGGATTCCTCACGATCTCCTTTTACTTTGACCACACCCCATAGATTTGGGTGTAATATCCGTCCTTTTAGAGACCCATTGACCGACATTGACTGACCTGAGACACCTATCTAGACCTTCGGAAACCTTGTGAGTTAAACCTTGTGATGTTGTGAGCCTTAGAGTTCATGTTACTCAATCTAGCGGGGGCTACTTGATCGAGTAGCTTGGGCACTCGATCGAGTAGAGGTCACTCGATCGAGTAAGTGTGTTACTCAATCGAGTAACGGGAGTTTAGCGGGAAATTATAAATCGTAAAATCGTGAAACCCAAATAATTTTTCCAACTTTCTTCCTAAACCTAGATGCCGTCATTTCACTTCTCCTTCACCATGGTTCATCTCCTTGAGGCCTTGAGAGTGGTTACACCATAGGTATGGGATGCTTGAGTCGGGTAGTGGTCTTGACGCCGGATTGTTTTGCATAGGTAAGTTGTCATCATCATCATCGTCTTCCTTGATTTCAGTTGTGTTGTGGTAGTAGTAATAGATGGTTATGCTGGTTGTTATAGGTGGCTATGGTGGTTGCTTGTTACCTTGTGGTCGTGCGCGGTATTGCTGCGAGTTGCTAAAGGTAGGTTTTCCTACTCAGTACCGTTGGTTGTCTAGTGTGTCGGTTGTATTGTATAGTTGGTTTTAGTATCGTTGATGGTGTTGTGGATTGGAGTCACTTACGGGAGTGGCTTCATGCCCTTGATTCGCCCTTCGTGGAACCCGCCACAGAGGGGATGTGCACATTAAGGAACATGGGTTATCGCTCGGATCAGATGAGTGGGGCTTAGGTAGGAATGGTTGTGGTTCCCCACTGGCAGGACTGGACCTTCGGGCAGTCAGAGAGGTGTGGTTGGTTGGAGGTGGTGGTGTATGTGTATTACTATGTTCGTTGTGACTGCTTTTGTACTTGTTACCTCAGTTAATTACCTTGTGTGGTATTGTTGTGTTGTTTTCTTATGTTGTGTCTGCCGTGATCCACTATGGTGAGCAGTCAGTCTTAGCAAGTTGATGTATGGATCATAGCTGGATGCTTGGAAGGGCGAGTCTACCACGAGTCATGGTAGAGATAGTTTTACATAGTTGGTAGTAGTCACGAGTTGTACCTTTGTTTTGTTTAAATCACTTGTAATTTAATATAACCGTTCTTTTATCGACATTTGATTATTACTGTCTTCGGACAACCGAGATGGTAATGCCCGTATCTGCTAGGGAAGGTCTTGTTAAGGCTACTTGGTAGATGGGGGTGTTACAAAGTGGTATCAGAGCGACAATTTTGGAACATGTAACTAATGAGCCCAATGAACGTAGTGAGTTTAATAAAATGAACCTGATGTATGTATGTTGGGAGCCCCGGCTGATGCTTGATTTTGGGTGAGAAGGCACCCTCATTTCAAAATCATGGCCCTAATATGCTTAAGCCAGTCATAGGGAATGGGGATATTGAGTCGGGAATTGTGTGCATAGATGTGTATGATCAATAGGTTAGAAATAGTTATGGTGGAGTCTATGATAATGACTAATGCGTGCATATAGTAACGATGAACGGTGATGGGATGTGAATTATGGAAATTGTGTGTGGATGTGATAAAGATGGTGAATGTAACAGTAGTTGCATACGAGTGTTGGATAATGTGGTGATAATAATAAGCTGTGAGTCGAGTCTTTATATGCGTTCTAATTAGTACAAGTTGACAAGTGATGTTTGGGAATGTAATGGACGAATGTTGTTGCGTATTCTTGTGATATGGCATTATTATGTTAGATATTTGGTTGATGAAATGTTGTGACATGTTTGAAATTTTTAGCAAACTTGAGTGATATATGATAGTTTATTGCTAGATGGATGCTTAGTGTAGTGTAAACATAAGTCGGATAATTAATTTTGTATGTGCGTAAGTAACTGCGGAATAATGTGTTGATTGTGTATAGGTATAGACTTACACCATAGTTGAATTGGCTTGCATAAAGTTTGATGTAGGATGGAATGATGTGTGTAACGTTCAGATGATACAATATGTTTAATGTTTGGATGAAATAATCAGTGACGAGTTCCAAATATACTTTGGAATTGACACGAGTTGTTGTTTTGCAGGGATCGTTAACCGAATTCGTAACTCTTGACCTTGTTCCCGACCTTACTCGACCGAGTACGAGTGCCTACTCGACCGAGTAGACCTTACTCAATCTAGTTGAGGAGTTATTAGATCAGAAAAGTTGGAACAGCTAGCGAAAACTCGATCGAGTAGATGCCACTCGATCGAGTACCTTACTTACTCGATCGAGTAAGTGCTACAGTACCCGCAATAACACGGGATTCTTATACCTTTCCTATCTTTTTCCTTCTTTCATTCTTTCATATTCTAAACCCTAATTTATCTATCGTCACCCTTTTCTCTCAAAAAATTGGTGAATTTGTGCTTGGGTTCCTTGTTTTCCTTCCTGTTAATTCGTCCTTTTCACTTGTTAATCATTCAAGGTAAGAATGCTAATCTCTTTCTTTGTTTTTAATTGATTAGAACCATATAAAAGTGTTAGATTTTCTAAAAAATTTGATTCATACTCATGTATTGTTGTTTATAATTGTTGTAAATTGGTATAATTGCTTTAATTTGTTGATTATTGATGCTAGAAGTAGAAAAATCAAACCTAAATAAGAGCATATATGGACCAAAATTTCTAGGGTTTGGGATTCAAATTGAATTTTTGTTTGTCTTTTGAGTATGAAAAAGGGGAAATTGAGTAATGTATATTGTGGGTATCGTATTTGTGTTGATTTTGACTAGTTTTGCCCAAAATTTTGTCTTAAAACTCCATCTTAATAGTGCACCAAACTGAAATCTGCCCCAAATTTTTATGATTTTTACCTTTATGTGAAACTATTTTGAAGGGAGTAATAACCAAATTTTTTAATTGATGTTGTGATTTCATGTTTTGAAAGCTATAAAGACCGTCTGTTATAAATTGTCAAAGTAGCATGCTTAAAACTTTTGGATTGTTTTGGTGAAAGTGTGTATACATAGTTGCTTCTTCTTCCATACGTATGCATAGAAAGCTTATTTTCTTCAAGTAATATCCGTTTGTGTGCCTAAATGTATATTTGAACAGATGCCGAGACCTACAGTTAGAACCCGTTAGAGTAAGAGTGGAAGGGCTTCTTAGCCCGAGGTTGGTGAGGGGAGTCAGGGACCCATTGTTCCACCGGTGCCTCAGTACCCTACCATTGTCTTTGCTGAATTCAAGCTAAGAGATTCCTTTGTCGAGTTACAGAAACGTCGCATGAATCCAACCCGTTGAATCGACACCACCATCTTAGAGGACTTAGGGGTAGAGACGGATGTGAGGCATATATTTGATACTTTGTGTTTGACTGGTTTGTATCGTCTTAGGAAGCATTCCTACTCTTTCTTGACCGTGGAGTTCATGAGATCTTTCACCTATGATGCGGCGGCTAAGACCGTACAGTTTCGTCTCATGAACACTAGTCTCCTCTTGACCATGAACATGTTTTTCTACCCATATTGGCCTTACATGACCGGAGAAGGGAGCCATTAGGGATATCCCGACTGAGTGTGGAGCTAGTAGTTACATGTCTTGCTTTACCAGTAAGAACGCCCCCACCTCTAGTAACATGTTGATAAATGATGTTCAACATGTCACCTTGAAGATCTTTCTTCGTGCCTTGACTTATTTTCTCTATCACCGGAAGGATGTGAGTAAGTTGAACTCACATGTGGTGATGTTGCTAGTTGCTTATCTTAACCCCACCCGAGCCCCGAAAGTTTCTTACAGTGCCTCGGCCATAGTCTGTGCTAGCCTAGCTTAGATGGCCACCTCAGGGACCCGATACTTGAGCTGTGGTGCCATTGCCACACGGTTGGCTGAGCGGTTGACCGCCTTTGACGCCTCCTCGGCCCTTACACCTATGGCCCCGTCTGTGCCTACCTCGGACCGAGACTACTTCCTCGTCCAGAAATGGTTAAGAACTTTGGAGGGTGGTGGTTTGGTTTAGAGAGTATGGGGGATGAGTTAGATGAGGATACCTGACCCCGAGCACCTTCCTGCGACTGAGCCCTTGACGACGGCCGTGATGGCATCGGATTTTGATGAATATGAGGAGGTTCCTGCTCAGCAATACTACCTCATTGATGCAGATATTTTGGAGGAGATGCAAGAGCCGACGAAGGGGGATTAGGCTAAACCTGAGTACCGGCAACCTAGAGTGGGGAGGGGTCCGAGACGGGTGAGGGACAGAGTCGCTGAGACCCAACCACAACAGCCCGTGCCTCCACAACATCAGTTTCCCAGCTACCCTTCGTTCTTTAGTCCTGAGATGCGGGTGAGTGAGCTCACAAAGAGGGTATCCGCCACTTTGACGCTCCGGAACCTACACGAGATGGCGCATGTGCAGGGCATCGGGACCGCTTCGGACCAACAGGTGTGGTGGAGAGGTGTTGGAGATGATAGTGGAGTCTTCCACTCTTTTGGTGTGGATCCGACTACTTGGGGAGAGCCTCGGAGTTACCCTTATGGTTGCTTGGCACCTTGGCGAGTGGGTGTAGGAAATATCGCTATACTTCATCAAGAATTTCGGATTATAACGAAATTATAATTATGAAATTACGAGTCATAAATGAAATTACATAAACAAAAGGTAGAGATTTAGAATTAACCTTTGGTCCTAGCAATTTGGCCTAAGAACAATATCGAAATCGATATTCTCCTTATCGTTGCACCAAAAATGCTATGAGAAATGCCCTTGTTCTTTGTTAGAAAGAGATCCCTTTTTTGCTTGAAGAGGAACCCTAATTTCTAAATAAAATTTAGGGTTTTGATGAGAGTTGTTAAGAAAAATAAAAAAATGAGTCAAAAATGATCCTCCCTCTAACCTAATATAACCGAAATTAGGAGAAAAATGGGGAAGATCTTTTTTTTTTTCTTTCTTTTTTTCTTCCAACCGTGTAAATCCAAATAAGGAGAGAAATCTCCTTATTTTCGGTTGGTTTTACATTGTATAAAATGCGTATATTTTATCAATTGTCATTTATTTCGTCACGTAATTAATAAGTCCACACACAACAGCTTGTAGTCGATTTATTCATACCGGTCTGTAATAATTTATTATGACAATCTCGTATAATATATACTTTAACTATAAATATCGCATATTTATAATTTGCTAATTAAATATAACCGATTACATTTAATTACGAATTAACATCTTAATTCGTTCAAGCTAACATTATATACATTAATTAAATATAACAGTTTATATTCAATTTACGAATTTAACAATTAATTCGTCTCAGCTGGTATTATTTAATTATATTAAATAATCGTCTCATCATCACATTGACTAACTGTTTAGTCAAATACATGGACTAACCTTTTAGTCATATAAGGCATCAATGTGATTACATTTTCATATAATCACATCTCTCAAATACATCCTTTAGGTGTGACTTTTAGGGACCAGTTGATCACCGCCATCAGTATGATAATAACGTTAAACTTCTAGCAAGCCAACCGTTATTAAGTAAACGTTAATCAACTGATAAAATACTAAGTATACCCTTGTGAACTTATAAGAGATTTATATACGTTATCACACTAACTGTGGAAGACACAAGCTCCAACAAACTCCCACTTGTCCTCACAAGTGTATGTGCGATAACCGATTCTCATATCCTAAAATTTCTCCCACTCAATGTAAAACAATTTACAAAATCCGTATTCACAAAGGTCGTATTTTACAAGTGATCAATATCAAGAGTGGTTTTCCCGACTAGAGAGTAACTTAACTGATAAACGAATCATCATTCGAGCATGGCCATGCATTTCAGTTACAACTCCTCGAGTGGCCCTGAGAAATAACTAAACCTGATAAAGGTTGGATATTTTTGTAACACCCCCATACTCCAAGTGCCTTACCAGGACCACCCAGGTATAAGGATGTTACCATCTCGGTTACCCAAGGCAATGATAATCAAATAAACAATAATGAAACAACGTTTAAATAGAAATACTTTAGTGGAAGGTTACAATCCAAAAACCAAACCAAAATACGAATACATGTCTCAAACCAACTGTCTAATCAGCTAACTGAAATGTTTATGAAAACTACTAAGCTACAGCTGAAGACTTCTATCATCAGACCGTGGCACATCCCAGCTATCCCAATACTCAACTCATACCTGCTCAATATCTTCTCACCATCCCCGAATGGATCACCGCAGGTTTTAAAACAATAAACCGGGTCAGTACTATTCACACAATTTATATAACCAACAGTACTGTAATCAAGACAGCTCAAGCAGTCACACACAATCACCCACTCCAATCAATCTCCGTCACCGACTATCCACTGGACCAGCCCTACCAGTGAGGGACCGCAGCCGTACCCACCAAAACCCCGCTCATCATACCGAGCGATAACCCTGTCCCATTAATGTGCACATCCCCTTCCGTGGCGGGTTCCACGAAGGGCGAAACTAGGGCGTGAAGCCACTCCCACAAGTGACTCCACTAAGCCGAGAACGCATCTCGAGAACCAGAGACAAACAATCAGCAATCACAATACAACATCAACAACCGTCTGAACCAATCAACAATCACTAACTACAGCACAATCACCACACATTATGTAAATAATACTCAGTAGGGAAACCCTACCTGGAAAGCACAACAATCAGACGATCTCACAGCTGATATCAAAACGCTTCCTCTACGAATCCTCCTCCTAATATACAAGCACATAATCACTACCAATCATACAAACAACAAAAACCCCCAAATTAGGGTTTAACCAACTTTAAAGAAACATTATAAAAACGGTATATAGGTCTTACCCTTGACGCAAGGATCACAACGGTATAAAGAAAGGTAGAATCCGACCTTCCAAGCTCCGGGATTTGCCAATAATGCGATTAAAGCGAATGACGTAGTTTGATTTCTCTTCTCACAGTGATTAGGTTTTAAAAAGTGTTTTAAGAACAATGACGGAAGTATTATATACTCTAATCGCATTATTAACAAAACCCGAGAAATCATCCTCCGTAAACCGGCTACTCGATCGAGTAGCTAAGGTACTCGATCGACTGCTCCCTTACTCGATCGAGTATCCACGTTACGCAATCAAGTACCCAACAGGTCAGAAACTATTTTAATCTGCAACTCGCCCTTACTCGATAATGTAAGGCCTACTCGATAGAGTACCCAGAGACTCATAAATACGTAGTATTACTGTCTTCCCTCCTTAAAAAGAACTTCGTCCCCGAAGTTCAAACCACAACAAAACAAAGACACACACTACGCACTCCCGACTCAACAACCAAAACAAAACTCAACATAAAACATGTTACTAACCCAACTCAACCCGACTCAACGACAACAACCATACTGACACAACATAAAAAGGGGTATAAAAACTCTTAAAAACTCTTTGCGATCATCTCCTACCCCCCTAAAAGAAACAAGGTTACGTACCCGTAACCATACATACCTGATCAAAGAGGAAAGGGTAACGCTCTCTCATGGCATCCTCTGCCTCCCATGTAGCTTCCTCAGTCTCGTGGTTAGACCAAAGGATCTTAAGCAAAACTGTCTCACCACTCCTAGTCTTCCTAACCTTCCGGTCAAGAATCTGCTTAGGTACCTCAAGATATGATAAGGACTCATCTAGCTCTAAGCTCTCTGCCTCTAACACATGTGATGGGTCACTCACATACTTTCGCTGCTGTGATACATGAAACATATTATGCACTCTCTCTAACGCAGCCGGTAAAGCCAGGCGATATGCAACTTCCCCAACTCGCTCTAAGATCTCATAAGGACCGATGAACTTCTGACTCAGCTTGCCTTTCTTCCCAAATCTCATAACCCCACGCATAGGAGACACTTTCAGAAGAACCTTATCCCCAACCTGAAACTCTATTCCCGGCGATGTAGATCTGCATCACTCTTTTGCCTATCCTGAGCTGCTCTCATCCGTTCCCTGATCATCTTTATCTGTTCAACCATCTCATGTACCATCTCTTGTCCTAGAACCACTGCCTCAGCACTGTCGTCCCACCAAATCGGACTCCTACATTTCCTCCCATATAAAGCCTCAAACGGTGTCATGCCAATACTAGTGTGATAGCTGTTGTTGTAAGAAACCTCTATCAAATCCAACCTCTGTTCCCAGCTACCACCAAAGTCCATCACACAAGCTCGTAAGATATCCTCAAGAGTTTTGATTGTTCTCTCAGTCTGACCGTCTGTCGCAGGATGAAAAGTTGTACTTATCTTCAAAGTTGTTCCCAAAGATTCCTGCAACTCTTTCCAAAACCTTGAGATAAATCTCGCATCTCTGTCAGATACTATGTCCTTAGGGACTCCATGTAACTTAAGCACATTCTTTCGAGAAGCCATAGCCAATTGTGCTTTAGTCCATGTATCTTTCATTGGCACAAAGTGAGCTGACTTGGTCAGTCGATCCACTATCACCCAGATCATATTGTTACCCTGTTGACTCTTTGGCAAACCCACGATAAAATCCATAGAAATGGATTCCCACTTCCACTCAGGTACCTCTAAAGATTGAATCTTACCTTGTGGTCGTCGCTGTTCCCCTTTAACTCTCTGGCATGTCAAACAACGGGCCACAAACTCAGCTGTTTCTTTCTTCATCCCAGGCCACCAAAACGTGTTCTTCAAATCCTTGTATAGCTTGTCACCACCTGGATGTACTGAATACGGTGTACAATGTGCCGCTGTCATGATTGTCTTTTTTAGCTCCTCATCATTAGGGACACACCACCTACCATCGAACCTCAAACTACCATCTGTATGAATAGAGAATCGAGACACTGTCCCTTTCTCTACTCCAGCTCTCTACTCAACCATTTTAGGATCCAAAGCCTGTTTACCTCGAATATCGTCATAAAGATCAGGATGCACTGTCAAATCTCCCACAGCATCCCCTCTCTGCATCATATGTATCCCAAACTTCCCTACCTCATCTCTCAACCTCATCAAAGATAGAGTTGTACACAAGGAATGTACACTCTTCCTACTCAAAGCATCTGCAACAACATTGGCTTTCCCTTCATGGTAGATAATATCCATGTCATAATCGCCAATCAGCTCCATCCACCTCCTCTATCTCATGTTCAACTCCTTTTGAGTAAAGATGTACTTGAGACTCTTGTGATCCGAAAATTGTTAGGTTCATATACCTATTATTAGACTCCTCTAATAGTGAACTAATTAACTTGTTAATTATTTGTTCTTTAGATCTAGTGCATGCATAACAAAATGAAAGATTTATAAGAAAAACAATGTTCCTTACATTGTTGGTTGGTTCGAAAATTTGGGCACAAGTAAGGTCACCTTCCTTCACTTGTTCTTGAGCTTATAATGATGGATGATCCTCCTAAGACTCCAAGTTTAGAAGCCACTCCAATAAATTGCACCCAAGATTAATCCCAAAAATTCCTACTAATATTAACTAGATATGTAGTAGAAATATTACCTTAATAATACTAATAATCTTGTATTACTATCTTAAGTAATATATGATATCTATTAGTATTTATGGGGAGCTTTCTTGCAATTGCATGTGAGGATTTTTAGAGAGAAATAAACAAAACTAGCAAAAACAAGTAAGTGTCAAAATGAGCAACCAAATGCTCTTTTTGAAGTGCCAAAACCGGTTGGCTTATCCCATGAAGGGAATCTTTGCTTTTTGTTTTTACTCTTTGTTTAATTATAGGTAGAGTGTAGTATGTAGGCTTGTAAGATGTGTCATAGATATGTCTCTATCACACTATGTTATAACAAATGAACAAGACAAAAGAGCATCTTGTGTGCTCTCATGTTGGCCGAAATAATGGTCCTTATATGGTCCATTTTTGCCTTTTGTCATTTGTCCCACAAATGCTTATAAGTCATATGTTTAACTATCTTACATATTTAATTATTAAAGTAATCATTTAACACTTAAATATTACAATTAATAATATAATATACACTCCACTTTTTGAGTAGTATACTACCATTATATCATCATATAATGGGTCCCATAATTACTAGTTAGTTAAAATTACAACTTCTTGTAACTTTAAATACCTAATTACCTCTACCTCAAAACTTATATAATACCTCAACTAATTTAGTAATTTAACACTTAATTACTAAATTTAATCTTTATTTAATCACATTAAAATAAGACGCAAAAAATTGCACTCCCACAATTAAGGAATTAATTAATTCGTATCGCATACAATTAATTAAATATCTATTTGGGCTTCATCCTATAGGTGTGACCAAAAGGGATCAACTGACCATCACCGTCACACGACAGTAATGTCAAACTCTTGTCAGCCAATCATTACCGATTAATGACGGTCAGTCGACTGTATAAAGAATCATCCCTCACGTATTCTTAATTTGAGATTTAATTATGATATTTAAATCATGTGATCGCACTATTGTTGAGGACACATTTCCCAACAATCTCCCACTTGTCCTCGACAAGTGTGCGTCACCAATTTTCTTGTCCTATTACAATCTCCCACTCAATGCAAGGTGTCTTGCAGGTCGTACTTACATTTGATCATATCTTGAGTGGTTTTCTCGATCTGGAGATTAACTGTCTGACCGGAATTATCTATCACAGATACCTTCCGAGCGTGGCCACGCATTTCCAGTTAACTACTCCTCGAGTGGCCTTGAGATTTCAAACAACTCTGACAAGGGGTGGACAATTTCTATCGCCCTATTCCCTTCGTTCAGCCACAGTCCATCATAACCCAAAATATACCCAGTTTGACCTCATTTACGAAATCGTAGAGCATAAATCAAAGCTAATCAGAAGTTGTGCCAACTTGGGCGAATAGTCTCTAGTGAAAAGAATTGACACATAAGAATACTATAGTAGCTCTTGCCACGACCAGGCTTTATGAATTACCAGAACTCTATAAGCGGTCATCGCCCGACGATTGTCCCATACGATGCGCCTATGTGATCGACTAGTCATCCCATATAACTCTATGGCACTTGAACTTGCCATCAATCGCATCACACTCTAGTCACTTCGAGACGTCATCTCATATAAGTAACTAGGGGCGAATACCATGTCAATCCAGTTCACTTTAATGGGGTTCAATTTGTCTCTACAACCCATTCGGATATGACAAGGTAGCGGGTGAGTTTAATAAAACTCAAACGATAAATGTGATTATCACATATGAACAGTCAATACACTATTACTACTTCATATTCTATAATCTTTAGTGTATTATAACACTAGTTAAAATGCAATACAAGCTTGGCAAGTGGATATACCTGATATCCATATATTCCAACTTTATTGAATTGCTATTTCCTTCCATTCAATGTCATCTTTTAATAACATGAATTTCTCTAAGTATATGTCTAGATTTCATACTAGACCTGAGCTCTTTAACTTGAAAGAAGCTCCCACTGTTATCGCATAACTTGTGATAAAGTCATTTCTAGAGGGATTCACCCTTAATCCCTACGTTGACCATTTTATCACAACTTACTTAGATTCCTTTTGTAGAATTTGCAATGTGCGAAACTAAAACACATTTCTTAGTTTCTTACTCCTTTGTCAATAACATTAGCTTAGGATTTCATCAAATCCTTTTAAGCTTGGAAACATAAGTTTGTGCAACCCTTCAATACCTAACTTAGTTTATCATCCAAACAAGTGTACAAGTCTTCAATTGTACTTTAAGGCTTTCACAAGCCCATCATATGAATTAACTTATTATTGACTCATAATGTACCCAGCAAATGGTACATCACAGCAGGCGCGTCTGTTGGCATACATAATCGTTCTAATGGCGGAAACATTAGCAATCGATTTCATGTAATCAACAACTTAATGGGTTCAGTGAACGACTATGATTCCATCACAGTAATTCCACTTTCATCGTCATGAATAAGCCATTGAACTTTGTTGATGTACAACAGATACGAAAGAACTTATCTTCATAAGACTCTCAACTCTATGCCAATTTACTCTCACATAGATTCAAAATCTAGAATACTTTGCATCCCTTTCCAAGTCTTCCAATTACTCTTACCAGAAGAGATCATTGGTATATTATTCTCAATAAGTAATATGTTATCAACATATATGACATGGAGAAACAATTCTAGCTCTCACTTAACTTCATGTATATCATGATTCTTCAATCATGTGAATGAAACAATTCACTATAATCACATGAACGAAAAGTATAATCCTTTAATGCTAGCTTAAGACCATCTTGTGATCACTTAAGATAGCTACGCATAATATGTCAGGATTCTTAGATCTTCATCTAAGGTTTTGTGTTTTAAACACTTCCTTCTCAAAATTCCCTTTTTAGAAAAGCGAATTTATATTTGCCATTCTTCATTATAATGAAATGCGGCAATTCCTAACATAATTTATCTTGATCAACATCTTCATGTAAATCTTATGCATTTATGTACTCTAAAGCTCTATTTACCTTTAAAGAGACCCTCACTTTAAAGTAAATATACTCATGAGCAACAATTTTCGGATAGTAATGCTTCGGCTCGTATGTAACAAGGTCATGATACTATCACTTTCACAAAGTAATATTTTAACAATAAGACATGTGCGATAAACTCCCACTGAACTATGCTCTCATACTACCTTCATAGATAATAGTTCAATACCAACTCCCACTCTATAATTCAATTACTTTCACAAAGCAACATTTCAACTATAAGAGATGTTTGTGACGATTCATTCTACTCCCACTCTATCTCTCAGAAATACATCTATTTCTTGAGAGATAGCTTTGTGAGTCACAAACATTTATATTTAATGGAGTATTAGGAGTTTATCTAGACTATGTATTAGCTTTAAAAGGGCCATCCTAACATGGCAGCTATACAATATGGCAGTCTAATTCATGTCATATGGTTTAATAGACTCTCTATTCTAGGTATCTCATGGTTGACCATCCGATTAGAATTACTTGTCCGTTTTGGATTGCAAATTCCCAAAATTGAGTTCATCAACTCAAACCGACTCATATTAGTTTGATCTTATGGGTAGTGACGCTAGGTCATAATCCATCTTTAATAAATCAAATTTATTACTTAGATCTTTGCCACTACGATTGGGTCGTAATGCTTATAACTTTATTCAATTGGTTCTCTACGTCATTTTAGAAATTTCTCAAATCTCTCAAATGCTTCACCTTTTATTTGATTAAGTAAATATACCCTTATCTACTTGAATCATTGGTAAAAGTGACGAAGTAGTCATAAATTCCCTTTGCGGTGATGCTCATTGGAACACATACATCGGCATGTATTAGTCTCAACAAATCACTTGTTTGTGTCCCTTTACCACTAAAGGAAGTACAAATTATATTGCAAAGGAGACAAGATTCGCATATTCCATATGATTGAAAATCAAATGGTCTAATAATTCTAGTCGACACTAGCATTTTAATGCGTTTCTCATTTACGTAACCTAATTGAAAAATCAAATGTACAAATCATTTGGATTACTTGTTATGAGTCTTTTGGTGCGTATTATGTAGATATCTTTACATGAGTTGGAACTGTCTAAAACTTGTGTATCATAAAGATAAGTGACATGGCTCACATCCACGTCTATTTTCAATAAAATACAATAATTGTCTTTGAGGACAAAATGTAGATCCTTTCATGTCTCACAAGGAAATAATGTTTTAGACTAAGTGGGAACATAATAACAATTATGTAAATCATAACTCAAAGATATTAGCAAAAACAAGTATATAAATTTCTCTTGAAGTGGCGGCTACCCGAGCTCCCTTTCATTATCGCAAATTCATATCACTCTTGTTTAGCTTTTCCACATTTCCAAGTCCCACTTGGAGTAACAAGCCCAACTTTGATATCTTCTAAATACTTGGGGCAATTTCGCCTCCAATGGCCCATGACATTACAATAATGACATTCCTCATAGGATTTGGCACCCTTCTTGGTCTTGGTCTTGGTCTTGGTAGTCCCACTATCCATTTCCAATTTATAATCAGGTTTGGGTTTCTCGCCCATTTTTGCCTTCCCTTTATTAATACCAAAACTCCTTTCATTTGCAAGGACACTCTTGCTAGAACTCCCACTCAATTTAATATTCCTCATTGTTTCTTCAAACAAGGATTCCTTAGGCTTTGTAAGATTTTCTTTACAAGAATTTCTTTTCAAGGTGGTGGGCAATAATATTGGAGTGGGTGGAGTGGAGGTGGTAAAGAAGCAAAAATTTCCATCCTGACCAATGCCAATGCGTAATCCTCTAATCGTTTCATTGTCATAATCGGAGCATTTGTCATCGTATGATTGGAGCCATGTTTCAACGGTGATTGGTGTAGGAGTATTAGATGAATTCATTGCGTATAATTAACTACAAAAACGGAAATGAAGGAAATAATTATCATCTATCGTTTTAATAATACTCGTAAATTTAACTACAAGCATTGCATTTATATAGTGACCTCCACCCAACTACATAAATGATTCCGAGATCCAAGTTCATATCAACTCGGGCACGGTGAGCCGATTCATCCCTTATTAATATAACTCGGTGGATTAACTCTTTAATCGATTCTACTTTTAGAACTCTCGGTCGATAAAAATTACTCTAATTCTCATCTTTAGCCCGGAACACATGCGACTACGGTCAACAATACTTCCGTTGAGCTCAATCCAAATTTCGATGTA
Source organism: Silene latifolia (assembly GCF_048544455.1). Classification (NCBI taxonomy): domain Eukaryota; kingdom Viridiplantae; phylum Streptophyta; class Magnoliopsida; order Caryophyllales; family Caryophyllaceae; genus Silene; species Silene latifolia. The sequence goes on from NC_133538.1 coordinate 111,907,523, forward strand.
ATAACTTTTTACTACCCCACTTCGCCAACGTAACAAGGTTTGTATTACGGTGAAGCCGGATTAACTCCCTTGTGAAATTGGTACTTCATGGGTTTCTACTATTTGGTAAGGCTTTTTCTCAATTTTTAATATGTGAGAGGTCTTGTCAATTTATTATCTATCACGTTTTAAGTGAACTAAAGCGGTGAACTACGATAATTATAATTGACACGGTCGATGACTCGATATGAAATGCATGTGTTGTTATGGCGATTTGGCAATGCATGCAACACATTAAAAGAAATGCAAAGGAATAAATAAAATTCCAAGTATGGCCTTCCTAAAATAGAAAATCAAATAATCTATTACATATTCGGAAACCAACTCCTTTGGTCCCTTGAATCTTCAAATGGCACGCCTCCCAAGACACCGTCTTTGTCGGATCACCTTTCCGAATGGCACCGTCTTTGAAGATGCTCCAAAATTACAAATAATAATAAAAATACAAAACTATTCCTATTATACATTTGTAAAATGGAAAAACTAATAAAAATAAAATAAAAGTGATTCGAGATCACATTAAATTACAACCGAATCAATATTCCCTTTCATTACGGGTAATATTGATTAAACTAAGGCCATACTAAGATTAAAATTACATAATTCAAAATTATATAAATAAAAGATATTCAACAATTGAAATATACAGCATTATAATATGTACCTTCATGCCAAATGATGTGCCAAATCGCCCTATTTAACTTATGTCGTACATATAACCCGGTTTCATGGAAATGCGTGATAATAACCTTTTAAAATCACTAATTAACACTTAAATCACATCTAAGCTCAAGTTAATTATCCTAACAAATTTTAGGACTCAAAAATCAGTCAACACTAAATTTTTGACAATAATTCAACTTGATTTAATTTTATGCTCATTTTTGACCTTAAAATCATTATTTATATGATATAAATCCAAATTAAATCATAAAAGTTTCAAAATTTGAATTTTAAATTTTTGAACATTCTGGAATAATTCCATGACCCTCATAATGTCAAAAAAACATGGTTAAAATTTTCGAATTAATTTTGAGAAAATATAGTTGCATTTTATCAGTTTTATCTCATAAAATACATAAAGTATCCAAAAATTACTCCAATAATTTTTACAACTTTAGATCTAATTAGTGGGATATTAATGCAACTTAAAATTATTTTCTCAAGCCATGCAATACGTTTTAGCTAATTTTTGTTAAAATAGTCACTATTTATGCCATTTTTACTCAAAAATCCATAAATCATGCTAAATAAGATATTTAAATCTAGAAATTTACATACTCTATGTAAATCTTGCATGTAACAACATATTAAAAGATCATGGCTTAATTCGAAATTTTGCTATTTTTAACCATTTTACTTCTTTTAATCCATTTTTATTTCATAAAAATCATAAATCATGCAAAATTAATCAAATTAACTCGTCCTTTTACACACAACTTGTAAAATATTCATGTGAGGTCATATAAATTTTCCAAGGTCAGAAACGAAATTTAACTATTTTTAGCATTTTAATTCCCATTTTAGTCATAAAAATGTAATAAAATGACCAAAAATCCTTAAAATGAGCAATAAATTTCCATAAATCATAATAATGACCTAAAAACATTTTAGGACCAGAATATATAACATGCATGGTGATTTCGTGGCTTATACTTATAAATCACAAATTTTTAAGTTTTATATGTTAACCTTTTAACTCGGAAAAACAATAACCGATTATGCATGCAACATCCTTATGCTCTGATACCACTTGTTAGGTTCATATACCTATTATTATACTTCTCTAATAGTGAACTAATTAACTTGTTAATTATTTGTTCTTTAGATCTAGTGCATGCATAACAAAATGAAAGATTTATAAGAAAAACAATGTTCCTTACATTGTTGGTTGGTTCGAAAATTTGGGCACAAGTAAGGTCACCTTCCTTCACTTGTTCTTGAGCTTATAATGATGGATGATCCTCCTAAGACTCCAAGTTTAGAAGCCACTCCAATAAATTGCACCCAAGATTAATCCCAAAAATTCCTACTAATATTAACTAGATATGTAGTAGAAATATTACCTTAATAATACTAATAATCTTGTATTACTATCTTAAGTAATATATGATATCTATTAGTATTTATGGGGAGCTTTCTTGCAATTGCATGTGAGGATTTTTAGAGAGAAATAAACAAAACTAGCAAAAACAAGTAAGTGTCAAAATGAGCAACCAAATGCTCCTTTTGAAGTGCCAAAACCGGTTGGCTTATCCCATGAAGGGAATCTTTGCTTTTTGTTTTTACTCTTTGTTTAATTATAGGTAGAGTGTAGTATGTAGGCTTGTAAGATGTGTCATAGATATGTCTCTATCACACTATGTTATAACAAATGAACAAGACAAAAGAGCATCTTGTGTGCTCTCATGTTGGCCGAAATAATGGTCCTTATATGGTCCATTTTTGCCTTTTGTCATTTGTCCCACAAATGCTTATAAGTCATATGTTTAACTATCTTACATATTTAATTATTAAAGTAATCATTTAACACTTAAATATTACAATTAATAATATAATATACACTCCACTTTTTGAGTAGTATACTACCATTATATCATCATATAATGGGTCCCATAATTACTAGTTAGTTAAAATTACAACTTCTTGTAACTTTAAATACCTAATTACCTCTACCTCAAAACGTATATAATACCTCAACTAATTTAGTAATTTAACACTTAATTACTAAATTTAATCTTTATTTAATCACATTAAAATAAGACGCAAAAAATTGCACTCCCACAATTAAGGAATTAATTAATTCGTATCGCATACAATTAATTAAATATCTATTTGGGCTTCATCCTATAGGTGTGACCTAAAGGGATCAACTGACCATCACCGTCACACGACAGTAATGTCAAACTCTAGTCAGCCAATCATTACCGATTAATGACGGTCAGTCGACTGTATAAAGAATCATCCCTCACGTATTCTTAATTTGAGATTTAATTATGATATTTAAATCATGTGATCGCACTATTGTTGAGGACACATTTCCCAACAAAAATACCTTAAAGGTCGCCCCATAAAGGTAATGTCTCCAAATCTTGAGAGCAAACACCACTGCACCCAACTCTAGATCATGTGTAGGGTAGTTCTCCTCATACGGCTTCAATTGCCTAGAAGCATAGGCAATCACCTTACCGTTCTGCATCAACACACATCCCAACCCATTCTTTGAGGCATCTGTATAAACCTCAAAGTTCTCGATCCCTTCAGGCAATGCTAAGATAGGAGCTGTGGTCAAACGCTCCTTTAATGTTTGGAACGCCTTCTCACAACTCTCATCCCAACAAAACCTGTTCTCTTTCCTCATCAAAGCTGTCATAGGTCTAGCTATCTTGGAGAAATCTTTCACGAACCGTCTGTAGTATCCAGCTAAACCCAAGAAACTCCTGATCTCAGCAACATTCTTTGGTGCTTCCCACTTTGTCACTCCTCAATCTTTGCCGATCCACACTACTTCCTCCTTAGAGATCACATGCCCCAGAAAAGCAACTTTCTCTAACCAGAACTCACACTTGGACAGCTTAGCATACAACTCATGCTCCCTCAGAGTCTACAACACAATCCTCAGATGCTCCTCATGCTCCTCCTTAGTCTTAGAGTAGACTAAGATGTCATCGATAAACACCACCACAAACTTGTCTAAAAACTGTCTGAAGATTCTGTTCATCAAATCCATAAACACAGCCGGTGCATTAGATAACCCAAACGGCGTCACCACGTACTCATAATGACCATACCTCGACGTGAAAGCTGTCTTTGGTATGTCCGTCTCTCTAATCTTCACCTTATGGTACCCCGACCTCAAATCAATCTTAGAAAATACTGATGCGCCACTCAACTGATCAAACAGGTCATCTATCCTTGGCAAAGGATACTTGTTCTTCATCGTTACTCAGTTCGGCTCCCTATAATCTATGCACAACCTCAAACTCCCATCTTTCTTCTTCACGAAAAGAACTGGTGCTCCCTACGGCGATACACTAAGTCTAATGTATCCCTTCTCTATCAGATCATCTAACTGTTTCCTGGGCTCCTCCATCTCTTTAGGACCCATCTGGTACAGTGCTTTAGAGATTGGCCCCGTCCCCGGTTTCAACTCAATGGTGAAATCTATCTCCCTCTTCGGTGGTAACCCCGGAATCTCCTCTGGAAAAACATCTGCAAACTCTCCCATCACCGGTATCTGATCAACTATCGGACTCTCTATCTGGTCATCTCTCACATGGCACAAGATCAAAGGACATCCCTTCCTCAGATAAGACTTCAAGGTGACAGCTGCAATCAACTTAACTTTGGGTTTGACTAGAAACCCACGATAAGACACACTAACACCCATAGGCCCTCTCAAAGACACTTTCTTTTGATGACAGTCTATCTTAGCTTTATACTTTCCAAGCCAATCCATCCCGACTATCATCTCAAAACCGTCAAAAGGAAACTCTAGCAAGTCTACAGGTAGATCAACTTGCCCAACTATCATAGATACACCTCTAAACAACCTCCCACATGATATAGACTCACCCGAAGGTATAAAAACTTTCTCACTTACAGACTCATATGCCCTCAAACCCAACCATTTAACATGACTCGAAGATACAAACGACTGAGACGCCCCCGAATCAAACAAAACAAAGGTATGAATACCGTTAACAAGAAAAGTACCAGTGATAACATGTGCATCCTCCTCAGCTGCTTTCTTGTCCATCATGAACACTTTCCATCGGTCTTCCGTCCACCTCCCCGGACAAGATCTTGGTCTGATGTGGTCGGCTTAGCACCCGACCCCTGGTTGTTGTTGTTGTTCGTAGCTGGTTTCTGATAAGAATTACCGCCATTGCGGTTACCTCCGCCTTCATAGCTCTGACTTCCCCGGTTAGACCATGACCCACCTGGTCTGTTACTCGCATAACTCTGTGCAGGTCCCTGAGAATAGCTCCCCCGAGCCGATCCTTAAAAAGCTCCCGGTGCACTCGTGCACTCATGTCTCTTGTGGCCCACACCACCACAGCCATAGCAGGTCATCCCCTAACTACCACTACCACTCACACGGCCACGCCCAAAGGAAGCCCCAGCACTGAAGCCTGACCCAGAAGAAAACCCTCTAGCTTGGGTGTGGTTGCCTTTCTTATGATTAGATTGGCCACCACTCTCACTCTCAGCCTTTGTTTTCTCACTCACTCTCTCCTGAGTCATCTCCACCAACCTCTTAGCTCTCCTCGCTCTCTCATAAGCTTCCTTAACATCGGTAAGGACTCCTACAGGTAGCTTATCCATAATCTTAGGGGTCAACCCCCTCTCAAACCTCAGCGCCAGGTTCTCCTCACTCAAACCCATATCTTCCGCATACCTAGACTTCTCATTAAACTGTTTGTAGTACTCAGCAACTGACATATCAGATGTCATCTTAAACCCATCAAACTCCTCCCTCAGCTTACTCCTCACATGCTCCGGTACAAACTCTTTCCTCATAGCCCTCCGAAACTCTTCCCAGGGTATAGCAGGTAAGCCCTGGTTCGCATACATCTCCCTAGCACTCACCTTCACGGTTCCCACAACTTGCCAGCTGCTTCCCTCAGGTAGAACGCAGCTTGTTCTACTCTCATCTCATCAGGACAGTGAACCAGGTCTAGTATATTCTCCATCTCACGATGCCAGTTGTCAAGAAGGTTTGGTTCCCCGGTTCCCGTGTAATCTTTTGGGTTAAACCTCGCTATATAGAGACTGATCTTAGAGTGATCAACCTTCTTATCCTTATCCTTATTCACTTTCTTTAAAGCCTCAGTGAGAGCATCTTGGTGCTCCAACATCTTAACAACATCATCTATGTTCATGGTCTCAGCTCTCGCATAATAAGCGTTTCTCTTGGGCGGCATCTTGAAACTATATAAGAAAGGGTAGATATAAACATACACACTAAAACATCAAAACACGAAAGCGGACTGCCCAAAACACACTCGATCGAGTGCCTAAACCTACTCGATCGAGTAAGAGGCTACTCGATCGAGTGCCCACCATACTCGATCGAGTGCCTCGGCATCAGACCCCAAACAGACCTTCTGATCTCTAACATACTCGACCGAGTAGCCAGGCTACTCGATCGAGTGAACCCCTACTCGATCGAGTGCCCGAGGTACTCGATCGAGTGCCCAAAAACTCGATTCTGGTTGCAAAATCGTCAAATACCCACTCGATCGAGTTAGACCCACTCGATCAAGTCATGCTAACTAGAATATGCTACCCATATGCTATATCATATCCCAATATATAAAACAACTTTATAAACACAACATTATATCATAATTAAGCATACTATGCTACTCAACTCTTCATATGATTAACGAAACAACTATATCATGTTATCAAACGCCACATAGTAAACATCCAACATACTCCTTATTCCAACAACAGTTCTATATGTCTCATCAATCTTTCATTCATATTCTCAACCTTCTACTCCAAACATCCAACAATTACAACATACTTCATCACATCCACACACAAACGAACAAACAACACATACGACTTGACATACACCCCCCCCCCATGTGACCGGTTCAAAATTGTAGGGCGAGTTCGCGACTTTAGGACGTCTCCCAAGCCTTTGCATTAGCTCCTACTACCTTTACCCTGGGTTCATTTTAATTGAATCCCTATATTCATTAGGTTCATTGGTTACAGGTTTCAGGATCGTCACTCTAATACCATTTTGTAACACCCCCATACTCCAAGTGCCTTACCAGGACCACCCAGGTATAAGGATGTTACCATCTCGGTTACCCGAGGCAATGATAATCAAATAAACAATAATGAAACAACGTTTAAATAGAAATACTTTAGTGGAAGGTTACAATCCAAAAACCAAACCAAAATACGAATACATGTCTCAAACCAACTGTCTAATCAGCTAACTGAAATGTTTATGAAAACTACTAAGCTACAGCTGAAGACTTCTATCATCAGACCGTGGCACATCCCAGCTATCCCAATATTCAACTCATACCTGCTCAATATCTTCTCACCATCCCCGAATGGATCACCGCAGGTTTTAAAACAATAAAACGGGGTCAGTACTATTCACACAATTTATATAACCAACAGTATAGTAATCAAGACAGCTCAAGCAGTCACACATAATCACCCACTCCAATCAATCTCTGTCACCGACTATCCACTGGACCAACCCTGCCAGTGGGGGACCGCAGCCGTACCCACCAAATCCCCGCTCATCATACCGAGCGATAACCCTGTCCCATTAATGTGCACATCCCCTTCCGTGGCGGGTTCCACGATGGGCGAAACTAGGGCGTGAAGCCACTCCCGCAAGTGACTCCACTAAGCCGAGAACGCATCTCGGGAACCAGAGACAAACAATCAGCAATCACAATACAACATCAACAACCGTCTGAACCAATCAACAATCACTAACTACAGCACAATCACAACACATTATGTAAATAATACTCAGTAGGGAAACCCTACCTGGAAAGCACAACAATCAGACGATCTCACAGCTGATATCAAAACGCTTCCTCTACGAATCCTCCTCCTAATATACAAGCACATAATCACTACCAATCATACAAACAACAAAACCCCCAAATCCCCAAATTAGGGTTTAACCAACTTTAAAAAAACATTATAAAAATGGTATATAGGTCTTACCCTTAACGCAAGGATCACAACGGTATAAAGAAAGGTAGAATCCGACCTTCCAAGCTCCGGGATTTGCCAACAATGCGATTAAAGCGAATGACGTAGTTTGATTTCTCTTCTCACAGTGATTAGGTTTTAAAAAGTGCATTAAGAACAATGACGGAAGTATTATATACTCTAATCGCATTATTAACAAAACCCGAGAAATCATCCTCCGTAACCGGCTACTCGATCGAGTGGCTAAGGTACTCGATCGAGTGCCCCCTTACTCGATCGAGTATCCACATTACTCGATCGAGTACCCAACAGGTCAGAAACTATTTTAATTTGCAACTCGCCCTAACTCGACAGAGTAAGGCCTACTCAATAGAGTACCCAGAGACTCATAAATACGTAGTATTACAATTTTCTTCAACTCGAATCCTTCTTCAACTCGAATCCTGCAGATATAAGCACAGTATGAAATGACCCAGTGAAAATCTGCTTAGCCTCCTGTTACGGTCGACCATGAGAAAGAAACCAAAGTCACCCAAAAACTGCCTTAATCTCAAGAGACAGTCAATAGTCAAAAGAATCGACTCTATGAACACAATGGACGTCCAATCCACGACCTGGCACCGAATGTTTTTAAACATTTAGGACTCCATTACGTTGTCACAATTGTCCTACGAGGTATCGTTATAACTCGCATCTGTGATCGATCAGCCAACCGTTTGACTTATGGCTCGTTGAACCCACCATCAATCAACTTCACAAAATAATAGCCAGAGTTATCAGCTCATGTAGGCGATTACGGACCAAAACAAATATAATGTAATCAGTTCACTTTGCGGCGTTCAATGTTGTCGTACAATCCACATGAAAAACAAAATATGAAATAATACGATGAAGTTATAAATAGCATATGAAAAATATACTGTATCGAATTCATTAGCAACTAGTACAACTCAGGAACACGTTTAATTCCCATGGAAATAATGTGCCCTTCATGCTTATCATATTTCAATGGTTTAGTGAGAGGGTCCGCGATGTTGTCATCCAAAGCAATCTTGTCAATCACTATCTCCTCTTGCTCCACGTAATCACGGATCAGGTGAGCCTTCCGATGTACATGTATAGACTTGTTGGTAGACTTAGGCTTTTTAGCCTGAAAGATGGCACCTCTATTGTCACAATAGATGGTGATCGGGTCATTCGAACTAGGAACTATGGTTAGTCCTTGTAAGAATTGACGCATCCATATAGCTTCCTTTGCTGCTTCCGAAGCGGCATAGTACTCGGATTCAGTAGTAGAATCTGCTACAACTTCCTGTTTGGAACTCTTCCAGCTGACCGCAGCACCATTAAGAGTAAAGACGAATCCAGATTGAGATTTCGAATCATTTCGATCCGTTTGGAAGCTAGCATCTGCGTAACCGATTACACATAGCTTAGTATCTACTCCATAAGTCAATACCCAATCCTTAGTCCTCCGTAGGTACTTAATGATGTTTTTAACAGCTATCCAGTGTGTTTCACTTGGATTGCCTTGGTACCGACTCGTCATACTCAATGCATATGCCACGTCTGGACGTGTGCATATCATGGCACACATGATTGATCCAATGGCTAATGCATAATGAACACGACTCATGTGTTCAACCCCTTCAGGTGTCGTGGGTGACTGAGACTTGCTCAAATGCATCCCAGACGTCATTGGAAGGTTCTGTTGGAATATGTGTCCTCCGATAATAATGCGATCACAACTGTTGATCATGATGATCACATATTTAAATCTCATTTTTAGAATACATGTGGGATGTAATATTTTTAAAGTCAACTGGTCCACACATATCGGTAATGATTGGCTGACTAGAGTTTGATATTACTGTCGTGCAACGGTGATGATCAGTTGATCCCCTTAGGTCATACCTATAGGGAAATACTCTTAATTGATTATTTAATTAATCGTATGCCGATACGAGTTAATTAAATTGCTTAAAATTGACGGATGATTTTGTGAGTAAAATTAATGTGTCTCATTGTAATTCGATTATATTAGATACGGTCTAAGTAATTGAATTGTTTTATTACTTAGATAAAATTATTGTTTACGAAACAATTTGGAATTGAAATTGAATGAATAATTTATTATAAATACAAGACTTTGTAATTTATAATTTGATAAACCGTTTTGGTACAAGTAATTACGAATTACTAGTCGATTTTGTAAATGACATATTTTATGAGTATGTTGATTTTTAATATGTTAAAAATACATTACAAATTCACATGTCAAGTAACATGTCACATTTGTCACAATTTGACAAATGACAAAAATAAAATGGATTCTCCATTTTATGCATGTACCGAAAATAAGGGTGGGAGTATATAGTTTATATTGTGTTGTTTATATTTAAATGGACACACAATCATAACCCTAGGTTGTAGGCATGCAATACTAGACATCTTGAGCAGAACAAACCTATAACTAGGGTTGCATGCCTAGTCTCTTGTGAAGAGCAAAAATGAAAAATATTGGGCAACCTACCCAAGCCCCTTTTTTCGGCCAAAACAAAAGAAAAAGAGAAGGAGTTTTCTCTTTAATTAATTATTCATTCAAAATCTATAATTTCTAGAGAAAGAAAGAAATAGACAAAAACTCTCTACTATTTGTGAAAATCCTAGAGAAATAAAACTCACTAATCTCTTCTCCTCTTAACCGAATAGAGGACAACAAATTAATATTTTTGTGTCAAAATTTTAAGTAAGACTAATCCTAATACTAGATCATATTATTTTAGTCTTTAAGAGGTTTCCTTAGGTATATGCTTTTGGGAGAGATTCTAAACTTGAATCTTGTTCCTCCATTGTTGGAAAGCTCAAGAACTAACAAGAAGGAGATCTTGTTGGTGCCCACAAATGACCGAAATTTAGATGGTGAGAAATTGATTTTCTTATCTCTTCTTATTTAGTTTGCATGCATAAGATTTATAATTTTTTATGACTAAATAATTTCTCACATATTTGAATATGTCTAATTAATGAGATTAATAATTTCTAACAAGCGGTATCATGAGCCTTAGGTTGTTTGCATGCAAATCGGTTATTGTTTTTCCGAGTTATACGATTAACAAATAAAACTTATAAATTTGTGTTTATTATGATATATCACGAAATTTATTATGCATGTTAAATTTTATGGTCCTAAAATGTATTTAGGATATTTTGGTTAATTTATGGATTTTTATTGTCATTTTATATAATAATGGCATTAAAATGTGATTTTATGATAAAAATGTCATTTTTAGACTAAAAATAGCTAGACTTCGATTTTTCCAGTGGTTTTAGGATATGTTTTTACATATATTATCTATTGATTACCTGTAAATTTTCATAATTTTATGAGTTCTTATGCTCGAAATATGGATTTTTCAAGATAAAATCGAATTTAAATGGAAAAATAGGTTAATATGAGTTATATTTCGAATATAGTCATAGAAATTTAGTATGTTGTCACATGAAATTTTAAAAGATGTGTGTAAAGTAATTGGCTATAATGAAGTCTTTATGCATGACTTATGAATTTTTGATGAAAAATCACATAAATAGTGACTTTAATTAACAAAAATTGCTACAACATACTTCATGAATAAGGAAAAACGTCACATGTTGAATTTTATCACATATTTCAGATATAAAATTGAAAAGTTGATAAAAATAATTTTTCTCATATTTGTATGGTAATAATTGATAAATCCGATAAACCGCAACATTGTTTTTCTCGATAAGTTTTCAAAATTTTTAACCTAAGTTTTGAACATTATGAGTGTCATGGTATTTTTACAGAATGTTCATGAGTTTAAATTTCAAATTTTGAATTTATTTGAAATTTTTATGATTTAATTTGAAGTTTATGACATAATTTTGTATTTTTAAGTCCATTTATGAACAATATTAAGAAATATAAGTTAATTATTGTCAATATGTTAGTGGAGACTAATTTTGAGTCCTAAGATGGTTAGGGTAATTAATTAGTACATAAATATGATTTTATGTAATTATTGTGATTTTTAAAAGGTTAAATCACGCAAATCCGTAAAAACCGATTAATATACGATATTGGCTCCTTAAAGGCAATTTAGCATAAAATTGGGCATGTTCATACATATTATAATGTTGCATTTTATTTATGATTGTCATAATTTTATTTTATGTAATTTTTGAATTATGTACTTTTACTTAGTATGGCCTTAGTTTTAATTGATATTACCCGAAATGTATGGGAATATCGATTCGGTTGTAATTTATTGTGATCTCGTATCACCGTTTTGTAATTTAATAGATTTATTTTTAATTTATTTACACATGTATAATAGGAAATTATGTAATTTATTATGTAATTTATTTATTCCGGAGATCCTTGAAGACGGTGCCACTCGAGAAGGCGATCCATTAAAGAATGTTGCCTTGAAATGCGTGCCAAGACCGAAGTTCAAGGGACCAAAGGAGTTGGTTTCTGAATTTGTAATAGTTTATTAGATTTACTCTTCTAGGAAGGCCATACTAGGATTTTATTTATGCTTTGCATTTTATTTATATGTTGCATGCATCGCTAAATCGCCATAAATAAAACATGCATCATCATTTTTAATCGAGTTTATCGACCGTGTCAATTACAATTATCGTAGTTCACCGCTTTAGTTCACTTTAAACGTGATAGATAATAAATTGACATGACCTCTCGCTAAAAATAAACAATTGAGACTTAGTCTTACCAAAAAGTAAAAACCATGAAATCCTATTTCGTGAGGGAGTGCACTTGGCCACACCGGGGTACAAACCTTTTTACGTAGGGGAAGTGGGTGATAAATGTCTATCAACCGAATTCATGTTGATAAGGAATTTATCGGCCACACCGTGCCCAAGTTAATGTGGGTTTGAATCATGGACACTTTTATTCGAAATTTGGATTGAGCTCAACGGAAGTATTCGTGACCGTAGTCGCATGTGTTCCGGGCTAAAGATAAATATTAATATAATTTTATCGACCAAGAGTTCTAAAAGTAGAATCGATTAAAGAGTTAATCCACCGAGTTATATTGATAAGGGATTCATCGGCCACACCGTGCCCAAGTTAATATGAATTTGGATCTTGGAATCATTTATCATAGTTGGGTAGAGGTCACTATGTAAATGTTTTACTTGTTATTTACAAGTATTAATAAAACGATAGATGTTGAGTTTTCCACTATTTCGTTATCATATTGTTCTATTTCTTTACCACAATTCATATACGATATCATTTCGATTTTGATTCAAATCTCCATTAAAAACATCGTAACTAAAGACAAATATGAATTTTCTTCTAAAACCTCGAATTATCCATTGTAAGGATCTCTTGTGAAGAGTATAGATGGAAGTTATTTGTAATCAAAAGGGTTTTTAATTCTTGACTAACATATCTACTTACAATAAATTGTTTCTCATATGCTTGATTGAGTTACGTACTTTGAAACGTTAAATCATTTTGGTAACTAGATTTGATGGAAATCAAAATTGACCAAAATACTGCAACCACTTCAATAAAAGTTTTAAGACTAAACGAACGATTGAAGAGTAGTCTTCATGAATTTCAATTTTGCTTCTCATAGCAAAGACTCATTGAAATGAGTGGGAGCATTCTCTTAAGCCGTTAAGAAAAGGATAATGTTCTAAGAAGTAAAATTAGAATGGAATTGATACAAGGCAATGTTAAAAGTAACGTTATTGAGAATAACAATACTAAACCTATCAATCCCGACAGATAAAGTTTCCATTGTCTTAAATGTTGGACACTAGAAAAGAAACTACCCCAAACTATTGAAGAATCAACAAGTTAGTTGTGGGACATCTAATGTGACCTTCTTCTTTAAATGTTTATTCGATTAACATAAATTTTGCTAATACTACTTCGTCAATATAAGAAACCGGTGGTGGTTTTCATCATTGTATTTGATACATAGGATGATTAGAATATGACGACTAGCAACAATGATGTCGAGAGATAGAGTCATTGTGTACTCAATCTAGTTTTGGGTTTATTTTTATACCTTGATTATGACTATTAAGTGAATACACTCTAAATAAGAATATAATTTTGTTAAGATACATAAGAGGTTCACTTTTGTGACCCTATACACCATGATTTGATGTATGGCTAGCCCATTATCAAAGGTGATTATATTCTAAACCAAACAAGAATGATATATCATGTAGATGATGCAAGACTCAAATTGGTAACCCAAGATTAAACCTTAGATTCTGGAATGATGAACGCAAAGAGTTATCGAGTACTCTTGAAACCATTAGATCTTATGGTATATGCATATCTTGTATTCAAAGCAAGAGGTCTTGTGCTTTTGGTTGAAAAGGAGATCGAGAATGTAAATCATTGATACATAATAGGTTGATCATTTACTTTTACCAACGATTTAAGTTGACACTAATGTGTTCACTTAATAAGGTAAATAAAGAAATCTTTGAAGAAGTTCAAAGAGTTCAAAGAATCACGATTTAGTCGTGATAGGATTATCAAAGTGAAGACTTTGATATAAGCCAAAGGAAATATGACATAGTATCACAAGTAAATCTCTCTTAGCATACATTATGGGATAATGTGTGGTTGGATAAAGAAATCAAATGCTATTCGATATGGTTTGGACTTCGATCAAGTTACTTTGAGTTACTTGATCCTTTTGGGGATTTTATCATATTGTCTAAATTATTTTTCCACTAAATCTAAAACGAATCATATAAAATATGAAATGGTAGGGTACCATGTTTGTAAGTTTTCAAAAGAAACAAATGCTCATTTTTCCTTATTATAATCACGAGTACAACGGGTTTGTGGCTCGTGAAGCTGTCTTTCTAGAATACAAGTTTATTTCTAGAAGACAGAGTGGGAGAAATTATTCAAAAGCCACCAAAAGCCACAAAGAATGTTATGTCGCAAGAAACTGGTCTTTCTTGGCTACATGAGACGTTTTGTGTAAGACGTTGTAATCGCATTATTTGTAAGAAGTTGTTTCTTCAAAACCTAGGAGGTTAAAGCCATCACTTGTTGAAGATGATGAATTAGTGTTACTTTTAAGAAAGTAAAGAGCTTAAAGTAAAGAGCTTACAACTTACAAAGAAATTGTTTGATTCAAGTTACTTCTGGAAAGTAATGAATATATGACTTACATAAGAGTGTTTAAGTCACAACTCAATACAAGGCTTAGAGCCATGAAAATCCGAAATAAATTCTGAATGAAATTGTTGGATATCAAAGAGAGATATCAAGCAAAGTGTTTTGCAATATTCGGATCTTCTTAGGGATTGTATTTCATTATGATGATATACATATAACGAGTGAATCTAAAACCCACTTCTTCAATTAGAAGGAATGTATTCAATACATGTCTTGAGTTTTGTAGATTCTTGCAATCCTAAGATAATGTGAAACTTAAGGGAGGGTCTTAAGTCGGACATCAATGAGTTGGAATCACTGTTTTGATCATGTTATAAAACTTTTCTCGATAAGTCGAGAAGTTGTGTTTATACATGGAGTTTAGTGGGAGTTACGGAAATTTTAATCAGTCTAATATGTGGATGACATATTGATCATTGGGAATGATTTAAGACTTTTGGAGTAATATAATACATCTTTAATATCCAGATTTATGTAGATAAATCCACATGATATTAGCATCAAATAAGAAGTCTTATGTTGATAAGATTCATGATTAGTTTAATCGAGTTGAACATATTTGATTGATTTCATTTGTTTCCGCTGCCGAATCAATTAAATAGGAAATGATGTATAACACTTCATATACTTTAAGTATGATGAATTGTTTCAAATCGAATTTAAGTAATAGTTACCAAGTAAGCCATAAATATTACCCTTAAGTGCTTGTAGAAACATTAAGGATGTAATACAAAGTGTTTTTGATGCAATTTTGTGTAAGGGTGTTACACAAGTGACAATTGACAATTGAGATTGGGCATGGTTTCCAACAAAACCATAATCAAAACACATTAGTATGGTTAAGATACCATTGTGGCTATGTTATTTAAGAAATAGATTTTCTAGAATCGTTCTAGGCAATAAAGAACAATGAGAAATACTTACAACGGAAATTGAGTACACTTGCAATCATGGGATGTGCAAGAAGGATGAGTCCCGCACACTGTGAAAACAGTGGGAGCTATTCTAAGGCTAGAGGGCCTATGTCTTGATTGGATCTCGACACGTACTCAGAAAGTTTTGTAATGCAAATGTATACATTACAAAGGAAAACGATTATGTAGTAAGGTTGAGTAAGGTACAAGAAGTTGATAAAACCTACAAACCAAAGCCTTCTCATAGGCTTAACATGATGAGTCATGTCATTTCAATTGAATTGAGATGAACAACTACATACAAGATCTAAATTGGATATGAAGTAGTAATCAAGTATTGACTACTCATATGATAATCACATTTGTCGTTCGAGTTTTTAAAAATCTGAAAACTCCTTATATACTTTGTTACATCCAAACGACTTGTAGAGACAATATTGAACCCCGTTAAAGTGAACCCGGATTAACATGGTATTCGCCCATAGTCACTTGTATGAGGTGACGTCTCGAAGTGACTAGAGTGTGATGCGATTGATGGCAAGTTCAAATGCCATAGAGTCATATGAGATGACTAGTCGATCACATAGGCAGACTGTTAGGAACACTTTGTCGGGCCTTATGACCTCTTATAGAGTTCTGGCAAATTTATATAGCCTGGTCGTGGCGAGAGCTACTATAGTATTCTAATGAGTCGATTCTTTTGACTAAAGACTGTTCGCCTAAGGTGGCACAGTTTCAGATTAACTTTGATTTGTTTTACTACAACCTTCGTAAATGGGGTCAAATGGGCATATTTTGGGTTATGATGGCTGTGGCTAATCGAAGGAAATAAGTGCGATAGGAATTGTCCACCCCCTTGTCAGGTTTAAAACAATATCTCAGGGCCACTCGAGGAGTAATGAACTGGAAATGCGTGGCCACGCTCGGAAGGTATCCATGGTGGATAATTCCGGTCAATCAGTTATTCTCCAGATCAAGGAAACCACTCTCGATATGATCACTTGCAAGTACGACCTGAAAGACATCTTGCATTGAGTGGGAGATAGTAATAGGACAAGAGAATTGGTGACGCACACTTGTCGAGGACAAGTGGGAGATTGTTGGAATATGTGTCCTCCGACAATAATGCGATCACAAATGTTTCATGATGATCACATGTTTAAATCTCATTTTTAGAATACATATGGGATGTAATATTTTTACAGTCAACTGGTCCACACATATCGGTAATGATTAGCTGACTAGAGTTTGACATTACTGTCGTGCGACGGTGATGATCAGTTGATCCCCTTAGGTCATACCTATAGGGAAATACTCTTAATTGATTATTTAATTAATCGTATGCCGATACGAGTTAATTAAATTGCTTAAAATTGACGGATGATTTTGTGAGTAAAATTAATGTGTCTCATTGTAATTCGATTATATTAGATACGGTTTAAGTAGTTGAATTTTTTTATTACTTAGATAAAATTATTGTTTACGAAACAATTTGGAATTGAAATTGAAGGAATAATTTGTTATAAATACAAGACGTTGTAATTTATAATTTGATAAACCGTTTTGGTACAAGTAATTACGAATTACTAGTCGATTTTGTAAATGACATATTTTATGAGTATGTTGATTTTTAATATGTTAAAAATACATTACAAATTCACATGTCAAGTAACATGTCACATTTGTCACAATTTGACAAATGACATGCATAAAATGGATTCTCCATTTTATGCATGTACCGAAAATAAGGGTGGGAGTATATAGTTTATATTGTGTTGTTTAAATTTAAATAGAGACACAATCATAACCCTAGGTTGTAGGCATGCAAGACTAGACATCTTGAGAAGAACAAACCTATAACTAGGGTTGAATGCCTAGTCTCTTGTGAAGAGCAAAAATGAAAAATATTGGGCAGCCTACCCAAGCCCCTTTTTTCGGCCAAAACAAAAGAAAAAGAGAAGGAGTTTTCTCTTTAATTAATTATTCATTCAAAATCTATAATTTCTAGAGAAAGAAAGAAATAGACAAAAACTCTCTCCTATTTGTGAAAATCCTAGAGAAATAAAACTCACTAATCTCTTCTCCTCTTAACCGAAATAGAGGACAACAAATTAATATTTTTGTGTCAAAATTTTAAGTAAGACTAATCCTAATACTAGATCATATTATTTTAGTCTTTAAGAGGTTTCCTTGGGTATATGCTTTTGGGAGAGATTCTAAACTTGAATCTTGTTCATCCATTGTTGGAAAGCTCAAGAACTAACAAGAAGGAGATCTTGTTGGTGCCCACAAATGACCGAAATTTAGATGTTGAGAAATCGATTTTCTTATCTCTTCTTATTTAGTTTGCATACATAAGATTTGTAATTATTTTATGACTAAATAATTTCTCACATATTTGGATATGTCTAATTAATGAGATTAATAATTTCTAACAGGTTCCCCTTCTTAGAGTTGGTCATGCTGAACCTTTCAAGAATCTTATCTAAATAAGACTCCTGACTCAATGATAACATCCGTCGTGATCTATCTCGATAGATACGGATTCCCAATATGCATTGTGCCTCACCCAGATCTTTCATCTGGAAATGGTTCTTCAACCATCCTTTTACCGAAGATAAGAGAGGAATGTCATTCCCAATCAAGAGTATGTCATCGACATACAATATCAAGAAAACAATCTTGCTCCCACTCGACTTGATATATAAGCATGGTTCCTCGACCGATCGAGTGAAACCATACTCTTTTATCACCTGGTCGAAACGATGATTCCAACTCCGAGAAGCTTGCTTAAGTCCATAAATGGAACTCTTAAGCTTGCACACTTTCTTAGGATTTTCAGGATCTATGAAAGCTTCGGGTTGTACCATGTACAACTCCTCCTCTAAATAACCGTTTAAGAAGGCGGTTTTCACATCCATTTGCCAAATTTCATAGTCATGAAAAGCGGCAATCGCTAAGATTATCCGAATGGAACGCAGCATAACTACGGGTGCAAAAATTTCATCATAATGCAATCCGTGCACTTGAGTGAAACCTTTTGCCACTAGTCGTGCCTTATAGGTATCTGGTTGCCCATCTACAGAATGCTTTATTTTGTAAAGCCATTTGCACTGCAGAGGCCGTACCTTATAAGGTAAATCAACAAGATCTCATACGTCATTCTCATACATGGAGTCCATCTCGGATTGCATGGCTTCAAGCCATAGCTTAGAGTCGGAACAGGTTATGGCACCTTTATAGGTAGCGGGTTCATTACTCTCTAGGAGCAAAACGTCATTTTCCTCGACCATACCAATGTATCTGTCTGGAGGATTAGAGACTGTACCCGACCTCCTAAGTTCCTGAGGAATATTAACTGTATCATCAGTTGAAGGAACAACTTCCTCCATCTGTTCCTCGGTTGTTGGTTCTTGAATCTCCGACAGCTCGAAAGTTCTATTACTTGACTTGTTCTCGAGAAATTCTTTCTCTAAGAACTTTGCACTAGCCGCAACAAAAACTCGATGTTCGGTAGGCGAATAGAAGTAATGACCAAACATTCCTTTTGGATAACCAATAAAGTATGTCTTGACCGATCGCGGGCCAAGCTTATCCTCGTGTCTCCACTTGACATAAGCCTCGCAGCCCCAAACCCGAATAAAGGACAAGTTAGGGACCGTTCCCTTCCACATTTCATATGGAGTCTTGTCGACAGCTTTAGACGGACTTCAGTTAAGTATAAGAGCAAATGGTGAAAGAGCAAAACCCCATAATGAATCAGGTACTACCGTGTGACTCATCATGGATCGAACCATATCAAGTAGTGTTCGATTTCTCCGTTCGGACACACCATTTAATTGAGGTGTTCCAGGTGGAGTTAACTGTAAAACTATCCCACAGTCTTTAAGTGTTTATCAAACTTATTTGAAAGATATTCGCCTCCCCGATCTGAACGGGGTGCTTTAACCTTTCTTCCCAGTTGGTTCTCAACCTTATTTTTGTATTCCTTGAATTTTTCAAAGGATTCACTTTTATGCTTCATTAAGTAGACATATCCGTATCTACTCAAATCGTCTGTGAAAGTGATAAAATATCTATAGCCGTCTCTTGCGGTAATTGACATAGGTCCACATACATCAGTATGTATGAGTCCTAATAGGTCACTAGCGCGCATTCCAACACCTTTGAAGGAAATTCGAGTCATTTTGCCAATAATAAATGATTCACACGTGCCAAATGAAGAAAAATCGAATGTGGGAATAGTCCCATTCTCGATGAGTTTCTTTACACGTTTTTCATTTATGTGTCCCATTCGACAATGCCATAGATAAGTTTGATCTTTGTCACCAACCTTTAATTTCTTATTATTCACATGTAATATATCTGTGGTTTGATCTAAGATATAAATTCCATTCATGGAAACTGCTTTGTCATAAACCATTTCATTAAAAGAGAAAATACAGCTATTGTCCTTTATTGAAAATGAAAAACCGTCTTTATCAAGTACGGAAACAGAAATAATATTCGTAGAAAAACTAGGTACATAGTAACAGTTACATAAATATAACTCAAAACCGCTAGGGAGCTGGATTACATATGTTCCCATTGAGACTGCAGCAACTCGTGCTCCATTCCCGACTCGCAGGTCCACATCACCCTTTGCGAGAGGTGTGATGTTTTTAGGCCCTGCAAATGATTACACAGATGAGAACCACAACCAGTATCAAGTACTCAAGTTCCGAAACTTGCATGGTTAATCTCAATCATATGAATATAAGATGACATACCAACAGGAGTGACGCGGCCTGCTTTTATGTCGTCACGGTACACAGGACAGTTCCTCCTCCAATGTCCAGTCTTGTGACAATGGTGGCATTCAACGTTACCGTCCTTGCTCTTTGCCTTGCCTTGCCTTGTGAGCCACTAGTCTCACCAGGCCCACTCTTACCGTTTCCTGACTTTTAAAACTTTGGCTTTCCTACAGTTAGGTCGCCGTGAGCTTTGCCCTTACCCTTATTCTTGTTGGAAATCATGAGAACATCTTTCTTCATGCTCCCACTCAATTTCATATCCTTCTCGGTCTGTACGAGAAGTGAGTGTAGCTCATGAGGACTTTTCTTCATGTCATTCATGTAGTAGTTTGCCCTGAAGAAGGCCAAACCATCATGAAGTGAATGAAGCATACGGTCAATGACTATGCTCTCACTGATTTTGCAATCAAGTGCCTCCAGTTTCTCGACATTCTCAATCATGTTAAGAATGTGTGGGCTAACCGGTTGGCCATCCTGGAGTTTCGCATCAAAAAAGCGACAGGTATGCTCATAAGTAACGATTCTCGGTGCTTTTGAGAACTCATTAGTGAGCGTAGTGAAAATCTTGTTTGCACCTTGGGCAATGAAGCGTCTTTGCAAATTGGTTTCCATTGCAAAAATGAGTACGTTCTTTATCGCACCCGCTTCCATAACGAAGTCACTATAAGTAATTGACTCGTTAGCTCTTGCATTGGGGCCTGGGTTTGGCGGTATTGGCTCAGTTAAGTACTTGAGCTTACCGTCAGCAATGGCAGCATTCCGTAATGATGCCTCCCAATCCGCAAAGTTGGACCCGTCATTCTTCAGTCGTGTGAACTGATTCATGTGGTCCATGAAAGCTTTTAGCCAGGACTCGCGTCCAAGTGTGGCACTTGGCATAGGGATATCATTATTTCCAGCCATTTGTTGTAAGCAGTATTATCAATATAAAACGAATTCTACACAGCGAAAAGAAGAAAAATATAATAAGCATTCTCATCGTTATGATTTAAGTCTAATGCAATACTGTTATAACGCGAAGACTCAAGCATTTATTCAATTGACCTCCTTCAAGAATTATATAAATGATCCCAAGACTCAATTATCTGTAAATTGATAAGCCAACCTTTTGGCTAATTCTACTTTTAGAATTCTTGGTCGATAAATTTCTGTAAATTCTATCTATAGTCCATCATAATCTCGAGAAACTCTTCGGATTATAATGTTGAGGTAAACTAAGTCAACACAAACTACTTACCCAACGTAGAAGGGGTTATATGGAGAGTAAGGTCCTATATGCCTACCGACGAAGAAGGGATTCATAGCTGTTTGGCCTATAAAGACTTGTCTCAATTTCAGTTTTAGAGGAAGATCCCATCAACTTTATTTTAATTCATTTTAAGTGAACTAATATCTAGCATGCGAAAATGAATAAACTAAGGTGATGGCTTAGAAATGTGTGACATCTGTATGTCTATGAAAACTAACATTCAAACTATATGAGTCAATTTTCATGCATATTAGGTGGTTTGGTTTAGGTGGAATATGATGCACTAATTATGAAGCGAAGAAAAACCAATAAGAATGGAAAAACGTAAAACAAAATAAAGTCCTAGTGTGGCCTATCTACCAAAATGAACATAAATAAAACTTTTAAATCCTTCCTAGGACCCGGGAAGCTTGTCTTGATGTTCCATCTTGGTCCATGTAGCGGGAGTGAGTAATCCAATCTCCATCTTTAGTCTTCTCAAAATTACAATTAAAATTACAAAATGAACCTATTTACATTCTAATTTCAAAAATAATACTAAAGAAAATTAAAAGAGATTCGACATCTCAAAATTACATAAAAATTATGTTTCCATCATTACGAAAACATAATTAACTAGGGCCACACTAGGTATTACAAATTACAACCGATTGCAAAAATACGTAAATAAACCATTCAACTAAATAAAATGCATCAACTATAAATTAATCATTCAAGACATAATTCGTTAATTATGTAGAGTAATTTATCCAAACCACCTATTTAAATGATCAAATTATGTGACAATTCCTCAATTACTCACAATAATTTCAATCTTAATTCACATTAACCTATAATATGAATTAATCTAACATTATT
This sequence comes from Silene latifolia, assembly GCF_048544455.1. Lineage (NCBI taxonomy): Eukaryota > Viridiplantae > Streptophyta > Magnoliopsida > Caryophyllales > Caryophyllaceae > Silene > Silene latifolia. The sequence goes on from NC_133538.1 coordinate 111,930,293, forward strand.
TTAAACCTCTTTAAAATAATTAGGGTATCTAAAATTTTGTGAACCTTTTTCACAACAAACAATCATACATTATAAATAATGTATAAAGATTATTGGCCAAAAATAAACAAAAAAAAATTTTTTTTTTATTAAAGGCTCTCGGCATTTCAAAAAAACAAAAAAAAAAAAACAGTTTTTTTTTTCAATGCTCACGGCATTGTGCCCTAAAATAAACAAGAACAAAAAAATTTTTTTATTATTTTTTGCGGCATTATGCCTTAAAAACAAAAAAACAGATTTTTTTTTTCACTCGGCCACTTGCCAAAAATGAAAAAAAAAAAAAAAAAAAAAAAAAAAACCATCCCCATTTTTTTTTTCTTTTCGAAAAACAACCCTTTTAATGTGAACAATTTGTTTAAAGTTGCTACTATAACAAGATTGGCATGAACATCAACATTTAATTTAAACATAGATCAAAGTAGACGATTCAATTTAACCTCTTAAAATGAATATCTAAATTATGATTAAATCGATTATCCGTATATTTGATTCATCACAATTGATTTGAACATGATTAAATTAACTTGTATGCCAAAACTATATAGCAAAAACAAATTATCAACAATTAAAAACAATTTCCATTTACATTTTAATTTAATTCTCATTAAATCACAACATCTACAAATTTATCATATTATCATATTAACAAATTAAAACAGCAATATGAATAAATCAAAATGGAAACAAAAACATCAAAAACAACAAATCATCTCGGCACACCAAAAAAAAAACATTTACTCGGCCGAAATGTTTTTTTTTTTTTAAAAATTTTGTTTCAATTCATTTATGAAAATCATATAAAATAATTTCGTGACCTATGCTCTGATACCACTTGTAGGAAATATCGGTATACTTCATCAAGAATTTCGGATTATAACGAAATTATAATTATGAAATTACGAGTCATAAATGAAATTACATAAACAAAAGGTAGAGATTTAGAATTAACCTTTGGTCCTAGCAATTTGCCCTAAGAACAATATCGAAATCGATATTCTCCTAATCGTTGCACCCAAAATGCTATGAGAAATGCCCTTGTTCTTTGCTAGAAAGAGATCCCTTTTTTGCTTGAAGAGGAACCCTAATTTCTAAATAAAATTTAGGGTTTTGATGAGAGTTGTTAAGAAAAAAAATGAGTCAAAAATGATCCTCCCTCTAACCTAATATAACCGAAATTAGGAGAGAAATGGGGAAGATCTTTTTTTTTTCTTTCTTTTTTTCTTCCAACCGTGTAACTCCAAATAAGGAGAGAAATCTCCTTATTTTCGGTTGGTTTTTTACATAGTATAAAATGCGTATATTTTATCAATTGTCATTTATTTCGTCACGTAATTAATAAGTCCACACACAACAGCTTGTAGTCGATTTATTAATACCGGTCTGTAATAATTTATTATGACAATCTCGTATAATATATACTTTAACTATAAATATCGCATATTTATAATTTGCTAATTAAATATAACCGATTACGTTTAATTACGAATTAACATCTTAATTCGTTCAAGCTAACATTATATACATTAATTAAATATAACAGTTTATATTCAATTTACGAATTTAATAATTAATTCGTCTCAGTTGGTATTATTTAATTGTATTAAATAATCGTCTCATCATCACATTGACTAACTGTTTAGTCAAATACATAGACTAACCTTTTAGTCATATAAGGCATCAATGTGATTACATTTTCATATAATCACATCTCTCAAATACATCCTTTAGGTGTGACTTTTAGGGACCAGTTGATCACCGCCATCAGTATGATAATAACGTCAAACTTCTAGCAAGCCAACCGTTATTAAGTAAACGTTAATCAACTGATAAAATACTAAGTATACCCTTGTGAACCTATAAGAGATTTATATACGTTATCACACTAACTGTGGAGGACACGAGCTCCAACAGTGGGAGCAGACGCGGGCACAGGTGCCACCACAGGTGAGGAGACAGGAGGAGCTGGGACATCCGGAGGTGGAGGTGGCGATGAGGAGATAGAGGAGCCTGTCGTGGAGTGATGTTCTTTCTTTGATTTCTTATATACTCGTTTTCATGGATTCATCGTAGTTGGTACTTGTTTCTTTGGTACTTTTGTTATACTTTGGTTTGTATTTTGGCCATAAGGCCGTATTTTGGATGCTTCTAGGACTTGATATGCAGGTGATTGGTGTCGGAATTAAAATTCAAACTTATGCATGTGTTTCCTTGGTACCACAAAGTAACAATTTGGAGGAATGTGACATGTGGCTACTCGATCTAGTGCCCCTCACTCGATCGAGTAACTGCAGGGGTGGTATGGGAATGCTTTCTGATCTCGGCTGTAACACCCCCATACTCCGAGTGCCTTACCAGGACCACTCAGGTATGAAGACATCACCATCTCGGTTGCCCGAGGTATGATAATCAAATAGACAAAACAGAAACAACATTTATTATAATAGTTTAATGAATGAATACAATCCTCGAAACCAAACTGAAAGTATAATACATTATTCCAAACTAACTGTTCTCAACTGAAATATAAATAAAACTAAACTACAGTGGAAGACTCTATCGTCATGTCGTGGCCATCCCAGCTATCCCAGTATCATCTCTATACCTGCTCAATATCTGCTCACCATCCCCGAATGGATCACCGCAGGTTTACAAAACAACACCGGGGTCAGTACTAATCACACAATCAATATAGATAACAACAACAAGACAAACAGACAGCTGAACTGCCACACACACACACATCCAACCAACCGTCTCAATCATCGATCGTCCACTTTGGACCCAGCCACGCCGGTGGGGGACCGCAGCCATTCCCACCTAAGCCCCGCTCATCGTACGAGCGATAACCCCGCTCATTAATGTGCACATCCCTTCCGTGGCGGGTTCCACAGAAGGCGAAACTAGGGCGTGAGATCACTCCCGCAAGTGACCCCACTCGGTACTCGAGAACGCATCTCGAGAACCATCAACAACCACAACCACAATCACAATTACAATCACAATCATCATATCAAACAACTAATTACAAAGACATCACCAATATCCCATTATGGGACTAATACTGAGTAGGAAATCCTACCTGGAAAGCACAACACGCAGACGGTATCTACAGCTGTCTCAAAACGCCTCTTCTATGAACTCTCCTCCTACCATACAACACATAGATACTACTATTCAATTACTATTCATAAAAACCCCCAAATCCTAAATTAGGGTTTCACTAATCTTAACAAAACATTATATAAATCACATTAAAAGCTTACCCTCGACGCAAGGAATCCAACGACACGAACTACGATGCAAACCGACCGTCTGAACTCCGGGAATTGTCAAGAACGCGATTAGGAAGAAGACAAGTTGCTTTCTCTCTTAAACAGGTTTTAGGTTTTGTAAAAGTGAATTAAAACAATGACGAATATGTTTAAATACCTTAATCGCATAATTAACAAAACCCGAGAAAACTCCCCCGATAAACCGGACACTCGATCGAGTACCCAAGGTACTCGATCGAGTACCCCCCTACTCGATCGAGTGCCCAACAGGTCAGAAACTATTTATCTGCGCAACTTGCCCTTACTCGACAGAGTAAGGGCTACTCGATAGAGTACCCCCAAGACTATAAATACGGAGTATTACAGTCTTCCCTCCTTAAAAAGAACTTCGTCCCCGAAGTTCAAACCACTACAAAAACAAAGGTACTCCCTCAACCTTCCCGACTCAAAAGCCAAATCAAAACATGCTACAAACCCAAGACAAACATCCCGACGCAACATATAAAAGGTGTATAAAACTCTTAAGAACTCTCGCGATCATCTCCTACCCCCCTAAAAGAAACAAGGTTATGTCCCCGTAACCATACATACCTGATCAAAAAGGAAAGGGTAACGCTCTTTCATGATGTCCTCGGCCTCCCATGTAGCTTCCTCGGTCTCGTGGTTAGACCACAGGATCTTAAGCAAAACTGTCTCACCACTCCTAGTCTTTCTAACTTTTCGGTCTAGGATCTGCTTAGGTACCTCAAGATATGATAAAGACTCATCTAGCTCCAAGCTCTCTGCCTCTAACACATGTGACGGGTCACTCACATACTTCCGCAGCTGCGATACATGAAACACATTATGCACTCTCTCCAAAGCAGCCGGTAAAGCCAAACGATAAGCAACCTCTCCAACTCGCTCTAAGATCTCATACGGCCCTATAAACTTCTGACTTAGCTTGCCTTTCTTCCCAAATCTCATAACTCCGCGCATAGGAGACACTTTCAGAAGAACCTTATCCCCAACCTGAAACTCTATATCCCGGCGATGTAGATCTGCATAACTCTTTTGTCGATCCTGAGCTGCTCTCATCCTTTCCCTGATCATCTTAATCTGTTCCACCATCTCATGTACCATATCTGGTCCTAAAACCACTGCCTCAGCACTATCGTCCCAACAGATTGGACTCCTACATCTCCTCCCATACAAGGCCTCAAACGGTGCCATACCAATACTAGTGTGATAGCTGTTATTGTAAGAAAATTCTATCAAGTCCAACCTCTGCTCCCAGCTACCACCAAAATCCATCACACAAGCTCGCAACATATCCTCAAGAGTCTTGATTGTTCTCTCAGTCTGCCCATCTGTCGCAGGATGAAATGCTGTACTCATCTTCAAAGCCGTTCCCAACGATTCCTGCAACTCCTTCCAAAACCTCGATATAAACCTCGCATCTCTGTCAGACACTATGTCCTTAGGGACTCCATGTAACTTAAGCACGTTCTTTCGATAGGCCATAGCCAATTGTGCCTTAGTCCATGTATCTTTCATTGGAACAAAGTGAGCTGACTTGGTCAAGCGATCCACTATCACCCAAATCATGTTGTTACCTTGCTGACTCTTTGGCAAACCCACAATAAAATCCATGGAAATGGATTCCCACTTCCACTCAGGCACCTCTAAAGACTGAATCTTACCTTGTGGTCTTCTCTTTTCCCCTTTAACTCTCTCGGCATGTCAAACAACGGGACACAAACTCAAATTGTCTCTTTCTTCATCCCGTGCCACCAAAACGTTTTCTTCAAATCTTTGTATAACTTGTCTCCACCCGGATGAACTGAATATGGTGTGCAATGCGCCTCTGTCATGATTGTCTTTTTCAACTCCTCATCATTAGGAACACACCACCTACCATCAAACCTCAAACTACCATCTGTATGAATAGAAAACCGGGACACTGTCCCTTTCTCTACTCCCGCTCTCCACTCAACTATCTTAGGATCCAAAGCCTGTTTTACCTCGAATGTCATCATAAAACTCCATATGTCTTTGTCATATCACCCATGGTATCTCCTTTCTGCATCATATGAATCCCAAAGCTCGCTACCTCATCCCTCAACCTCATCAAAGATAGAGGTGTACACAAGGAATGTACACTCTTCCTACTCAAAGCATCAGCAACAACATTGGCCTTCCCTTCATGGTAGATGATTTCCATGTCATAATCGCCAATCAACTCCATCCACCTCCTCTGTCTCATGTTCAACTCCTTTTGAGTGAAGATGTACTTGAGACTCTTGTGATCAGAAAATACCTTAAAGATTGCTCCATAAAGGTAATGTCTCCAAATCTTGAGAGCAAACACCACCGCACCCAACTCCAGATCATGAGTAGGGTAATTCTCTGATACCAGAAGACTGTAATACTCCGTATTTATAGTCTTGGGGGTACTCTATCGAGTAGCCCTTACTCTGTCGAGTAAGGGCAAGTTGCGCAGATAAATAGTTTCTGACCTGTTGGGCACTCGATCGAGTAGCTGGGGCACTCGATCGAGTAGGGGGGTACTCGATCGAGTACCTTGGGTACTCAATCGAGTGTCCGGTTTATCGGGGGAGTTTTCTCGGGTTTTGTTAATTATGCGATTAAGGTATTTAAACATATTCGTCATTGTTTTAATTCACTTTTACAAAACCTAAAACCTGTTTAAGAGAGAAAGCAACTTGTCTTCTTCCTAATCGCGTTCTTGACAATTCCCGGAGTTCAGACGGTCGGTTTGCATCGTAGTTCGTGTCGTTGGATTCCTTGCGTCGAGGGTAAGCTTTTAATGTGATTTATATAATGTTTTGTTAAGATTAGTGAAACCCTAATTTAGGATTTGGGGGTTTTTATGAATAGTAATTGAATAGTAGTATCTATGTGTTGTATGGTAGGAGGAGAGTTCATAGAAGAGGCATTTTGAGACAGCTGTAGATACCGTCTGCGTGTTGTGCTTTCCAGGTAGGATTTCCTACTCAGTATTAGTCCCATAATGGGATATTGGTGATGTGCTGTAATTAGTTGTTTGATATGATGATTGTGATTGTAATTGTGATTGTGGTTGTGGTTGTTGATGGTTCTCGAGATGCGTTCTCGGCTGAGTGGGGTCACTTGCGGGAGTGATCTCACGCCCTAGTTTCGCCTTCTGTGGAACCCGCCACAGAAGGGATGTGCACATTAATGAGCAGGGTTATCGCTCGTACGATGAGCGGGGCTTAGGTGGAACGCAGTGCGGTCCCCCATCGCGGGTCGGTCCAGGGGACGATCGGTGATTGAGACGGTTGGTTGGATGTGTGTGTGTGTGGCAGTTCAGCTGTCTGTTTGTCTTGTTGTTGTTATCTATATTGATTGTGTGATTAGTACTGACCCCGTTTAAATGTTTTAAAAACTGTGGTGATCCATTCGGGGGTGGTGAGCAGTTGCTTGACAGGTATATCTTGGATACGCGTGGGATCTAGCTGGGGATGGAGTCATCACATATCAGAGTCTTTAGTCTTCCGCTGTGTTTATTAGAACAGTTCCTTTCAGTTGGTTTATAGTTTGAGGACAGTTGTATTTTGCTTACAGTTGGTTTTGTAATGTACTCACTTAAACTTATTTAATAAAGTATGTTTCTTCATTGTCTTATGATTATCATGCCTCGGATAACCGAGATGGTGACATCCTCATACCTGAGTGGTCCTGGTAAGGCACTTGGAGTATGGGGGTGTTACATCGGCGTACTCGATCGAGTAGCTGATGAACTCGATCGAGTAATGTCAACTCGATCGAGTAACTCCCAAGCTCGATCGAGCGCCCCTGTATGATGGTTATTTCGTTTCAAATTTGTTTGGGTCTTCAAGCTTGTGGTTCTTGTGATAAATGTTCCTTTGTTTTGATAGGTGACAGCATCGTCGTATCTCAAGTCTTGTTCCTAAGGTTATATATATATGTGTGTGTGTGTGTGTGAATCATATCTATGTAATGTCATGGAAGTATCATGGTCGTTGTGAGTCTCAATGTATAATATAATTTGTTCGTAATGTCAATGTGGAATAAAACTTATCGCCTTGTGCAATAGTTACAGTTTTATTGAAGGTGAACTTCAAGGACGAAGTTCCTTTTTAAGAGGGAAAGAGTAATGTCGCATGGGAAAATGACTTAATTATGTCAATCTTATGGTATTTTGAGTAGTTGTGCGAGTAATTAGTAGTGATTATTGTATAATTGTTGGCAATTGTTGATTAAACTATCATGTTATTGTATTTCGTTTCCAAGTAATTGTTCACAAAGTTGTTATATAGTTGAATGGTAGTTGTTAAATAGTTGAATTGTGGCTGCATGTTTGAGTAGTAGAAATGACTTAAAAGAATTAATGTAAATGAATGCTATGTTGTTTGTGTGTAAGTGACCGATAATCTACTGCTCTTGGATGATTGATAATTAATGTTTGTTGACAAGTAATCGATGGAAGAATAAACAGATAGTCGTGTTGATATATACTTGAGTAGTGACATGAGATAAGTGGAAGTAACGGTTATGTTGGTTTGTCCTCCTGTATAATCTATGTCTGACGGTTTGATAGGAAGTCGTGTTGAGTGATGTGTGCTAAGGTAGATAATGATGATGGTTGATGAACATTCATACCAGGGTGGTAGTCATGAATGGTTGTGTTGGTCCTTGTCGGGATGGATAGTGGTAGGTTACCTTGGTTCCTTTGCCTTGTGTCGAGGTGGAGGATTAGTTGAACTTCGGGGATGAAGTTCTTTTTAAGGGGGGAAGAATGTAATATCCGTCCTTTTAGAGACCCGTTGACCGATGTTGACTGACCTGAGACATCTATCTAGACCTTCGGAAACCTTACGAGTTACACCTTATGACATTGTAAGCCTTAGAGTTCGTGTTATTTGATCTAGCGGGGGCTACTAGATCGAGTAGCTTGGGCACTCGATCGAGTAGAGGCCACTCGATCAAGTAAGTGGGCTACTCGATCGAGTAACGGGAGTTCAGCGGGGAAGTATAAATCGTAAAATCGTGAAACCCAAATTATTTCTCCACCTTTCTTCCTAAACCTAGATGCCGTCATTTCACTTATCCTTCACCATGGTTCATCTCCGTGAGGCCTTTTAGAGTTTTTACACCATAGGGATGGGATACTTGAGTCGGGTAGCGGTCTTGACACCTTAAGGTTATGCTGGTTGTTATAGGTGGCTGTGGTGGTTACTTGTTACCTTGTAGTCGTGCGCGGTATTGCTGCGAGTCGCTAAAGGTAGGTTTTTCTACTCAGTACTGTTGGTTGTCTAGTGTGTCGGTTGTATTGTATAGTTGGTTTTAGTATCGTTGATGGTGTTGTGGATTGGTTGTGATTGGTCATTGTGATTGTTTGTCTGTGGTTCTCGAGGTGCATCCTCGGCTGAGTGGAGTCACTTGCGGCAGTGGCCCTCTATGGAACCCGCCACAGAGGGGATGTTCACATTAAGGAGCATGGGTTATCGCTCGAATTAGATGAGCGGGGCTTAGGTGGGAACGGCTGCGGTCCTCCACTGGCAGGACTGGACCTTCGGGCAGTCATAGAGGTATGGTTGGTTGGAGGTGGTGGTGTATATGTATTACTGTGTTCGTTGTGCCTGCTTTTGTACTTGTTACCTCAGTTACTGACCTTGTGTGGTATTGTTGTGTTGTCTTATTGTGTTGAGTCAGCCATGATCCACTATGGTGAGCAGTCAATCTTAGCAGGTTGATGTATGGATCATAGCTGGGTGCTTGGAGGGGCGAGTCTACCACTAGTCATGGCAGAGATAGTTTTACATAGTTGGTAGTAGTCACGAGTTTTACCTTTGTTTTGTTTAAATCACTTGTAATTTAATATAACCGTTCTTTTATCGACATTTGATTATTACTGTCCTCGGGCAACCGAGATGGTACCGCCCTTATCTGTAGGGAAGGTCTTGTTAAGGTCCTTGGAAGATGGAGGTGTTACATTGAGAACTTGAGACACTGATGATACGTTGAAGGGATCGCCTTCATTTGATGCAACCATGGTCTCCCCAAGATAACGTTGTAAGTGGTTGGGCCTTCGATGACTAGGTACCTGACTAACTTGTTGACCCCTTAAATATATGTTGGAATGGTTATCTCGCTAACCGAATGTGCTGTCTCACAGCTAAATCCCACCAGTGGCACATATATCTTTATCAAGTTTTCTTTGTCTAAGCCCATTATTTGAGAGTTTCAAACATGATGAGGTTCACAGAGCTTCCGGTGTCTACCAATACCTTTCGCACGGTGCAATTCCCAATAGATAACGTTATGGTGACGGCGTCGTGGTGCTGTTCTGCCTCGTTTCCTGCGTCAGCTTCGTCGAACGTAACCATAGGCAAGTTACTCTGGCTCACTCTGCATGATGTTTCTGGGTGGTCTCCTTTACCTTCGGTAGTTCGCCTCTTGGCTGCAGATTAGGTTAACCCTGACAACTCGGATCCACCTGTTATCACGTTAATGATTTTGGTACAAATAGGTGGAGTAGAGGAGAGCACCTGATTTGTTGTCTCCCTCTTATCCTTCTTGCCCCCACGTGGTAACAGGTGATCCAGATTCCCCTTCTGTACCTGAAATTTTACCTCTTTCCGCAGCCTGAAATAATCTTCTCTTCGGTGTCCTATATCCTGGTGCCACTCACACCTCTTGATGCGGTCCCGGTCGTCATTAGGCCTGTCTTGCGTAGGTGGCTTAGGCTATCTTACCTGGTCACCCAACTCCTTCAATGCTCTTAACAAACCTTCCATTCCTGTATTGAACCCATACTCAGCTAACCTGGGGGGATATTGCGGATCTTCCAATTGTTGATATTTCTCTGCCACTTTGATGATGTTGGGCCTGTTGTATGGTTTAGCTCTCTCGTCTTTTTTCTCTGTTGGGGCCTTCCTACTCGTTCTGTCGAAAGTCACTGCTCCTTTTCTAGATAGTATAGCTTCTTATAACCTTAATGCTACTATTGCGCGCTGCTGAACTTCCTCGAATCTCTCACAGGGATACATCGTTAATTGCTTGTATAGATCTTATTCCTTATCTAAGCCTTGCCTGAAGGCATTAATTGCTGTGGACGTGTCACAACCCCGTATGGCAACTTTTTCTGTATTGAACCTGGTAATGTAATCCTTGATTGACTCCCCAATTTCTTGGACTATCCTGAAAAGATAACTTGGCTGCTTGGAGTCTGCCGGCTGCTGGCAAATTGCTGGTTGAATGCGTTGACCAGGTCAGCAAATGAGGATATAGATTTGTTGGGTAGACTAACAAACCATTGTAGCGCTGCTCCCAATAAGGTTGACCCGAATCCCTTAAACATACACGCCTCTTTCGAGACTCCCGCTGCCATAGTCACCATCATCTTTTGCTTATACTTGCTAATGTGATCACAGGGATCTGTGGTCCCATCCAAAAGAGTCATTGTCGGGACACTGAACCCTTTTGGCAAAGCCACAACAGCTATAGCGTCAGTGAAGGGTGAATCAGCATAGCTGTCTAGTGTTGCCATCTCTATGGGTGGAGGCATTTCTGGGACTCTCCGGAGGAGGCTGCGTAGTTCCTGGTACTGCTGCTCTATATAGGCCTCCCTTCTTGTGAGTTGCTGGTGCACCTGTGGTTGCAGATCCTTAGCTCCTGTGAGATTTTGCTGTCTGGTTACTATTGGCGCTTGCATCTGCGATGTTGCTGGACCCAAGCTGCTTGCCCACGCATATTCTAATCTGTTCATGACTGGCCCTATGGCTGGCGAGGCTGCAAATGTCAACATGCCCTGTTGGCACTCCTTTATACCTGTGCCAGAGAGATTGTCAGAACGAATAAAATCACTTGAAGGTAGAGTACCTAACATGGGTGTTGGTTCCTAGCGTGGTGGCTCGTTATCCGGTGTTAGTGCCCCAAATCCCACTAGAATCAGACCTCTCCTCTGCTGCGGTGTGGTTTCCATATCTAGACAAGTTATCACATCCTGCGGTAGCAGGCGTGCCTGCCTCCTCTCTCTGTCTACTGCTGGTGTTTCCCTGAATTTAACATCCTACGTCCAGGCCGCTGGATTGGGAGCTTGTTGTCGTAGCTCATCGATCTGGGCCCGGAGGAGGTTGTTATCTACTTCCATCTGAGATCTCATGCTCCTATTTTCACTTTGCATTGTTCTGATGGTCCTCGCCAGAGTATCTAGCCCGCTTATCATGATGCTGGTAGGGCTTGGCGGTGCTACATCCTGGTGCATGTGTTGTCCTCCTTTCTCCGGTTGTCCCATCCTTTTTTTTACCTTGGCTGATACCCGGATCTCTGGCCTGCGCCCTTTCTGTTTGTTGCGGATTCACCACTGTTTGAGAACTATGGCTTTGCTTGACAGCTGGTATTGGAACTGTTCCTGGTGTAGGCGCAGCGTTTGGTGGCTGCGTTGGGGTCGTGCGTACCGCTGCCGTGGAAGGAGCTGGTGCTCACGTTGCAGGAACGCCGCCCGTCTTGCTCGGATTTGACTCTGGTTATCCTGACATGCTGCCGTTCTTCGTATACTGATTAATGGAGACGACCACTATGCCCCACGGTGGGCGCCAAACTATTTTGGTAAATTTCTACCAATTTAGGGTTAAAGTGTCTTAGTGCTACGAATCGTTGATGATTGTGTTTTGTGTTTTGTGTGTTATATTGAATTAAGCGTAAACGTAAATAAAGGACACAAGCAATTTTGGTTATGCGGAAAACCCGATGTGGGAAACAAGCGCGGGGGGAGACGGAATCCCGCCAATAATTTTACTATAATTTGGTGGAAAGTACAACGTGAGATGCTATATCTCGGAGGCTAGGGTTCTCTTGCGTACTTTTTTAGATGATCTTTAGGTCTTGCGTTTATGCCCCTTATATAGTGATGCTCTTCCTCCTAGGGTACTTTGCTTTCTCGCCAAGTATTCCTTCTTTGATACAAGATTGGACTTTCCTTATTTAGAATATGGTAATAGGTAGGATTTCCTTATTTTACCCATGAATATGCGAGTATCCAAGTCCGAGTCCATATCTGCCATGTACGTTGCTCTGCCTTTCCCTCATGATTACTCTACCTCCTGGCCTGCTTCCCTGGCTCAGCCCATATCCAGAATTTGGGCCTAACACGTATAAAAATAACGGTTTTTCTAAATGTATCATAAGGGCACATTATTCTATGAGACAGTTCACATTATAAGACGATCCATTTATATAAAAATCATCTTTTTATTATTAGCAATAAAGTAATAAATTTTTTTAAAGATGGACCATTTTATATTGTAAAACCGTTTTATTCAAAAACTAGTTTAGCACCCGTGCAAAGTTGAACGGGTATATATAGATGATATATCTAAAGACAAATTCTTAAATAAATGATCGGTAGTACATGAAAAATAAGTATTCAAGAAAAAACCCCAAATAAATAACACATCATTTTATATAATTGTTTGAGCGAGGAAGAGGATGCAGTCTATTATGGGTGCAATAGAAAATTTATACACCAATACAACGAAATCACTTTGGTTATTTGGTAACAATTAAGCTCACGCAAAGGACTATACTTGGGTTATACTCCATAATCTTGTGACAAACTTCCAGATAAACTCTTCGTGTACAATCTGCACACACACAAAAAAAACGCGTTACTATCCAATCTTAAATAATTTGATTACTATTGTGCTAAACATAAGTAGTTAATCAAAATTTGATGTTTAAAATGCAAAAATTGGAAAGGAAGTTGCAACATACTCCCTCCTATTCAATATAAGCTTTCTTATTTCTTTTACCGTCTATTTACAATAACTTCCCTATTTCCTTTTTTGGTAAGTGTTTGTGTGGTCCAAATTTAATGATATGGTGGGATAGTTTATTTGTGTGGTCCAAATTTATTTATAAGTAGATATTGTGCAGTTTTATGTTATTAACGATATTATAAATTTTGAAAGTATAGCATTAGGTACATAGTACAAATACGACTCCAAGTTGCAATATGGAAGAAGTAAAAAATTAATAATATGGGAAAACCTCATTTTGATATCCAAGCAATTAAGCTATTATAACTCACTATTGGATTTCGTTGAAACTAAACCTACAATTACTCACACGTAGCCTGCAACATGAAGCGCCAACTTAGCCCATAAAAAGAATTTTCTCTCTCTAGAAATCGAGAGCTTTTCTCCCAAGAAAAAGGGGAGCTTTTAACTATCTTCCTTCTTCCTCTTCAAATCATTGGGTAAAAATCCTAACTTTTTCTGAAAAGTCTATCCTACCATTAATCATTCCCATTCCAAATTTCTCTAGGGTTTTTTTCTTGTGGAATCTCTGTTAAATGATTGCAAAAGGGGGCATTTAATTGGTCTTTTTGGGGAAAATCTTCTAGCTTATTGCTTTTTTCTGGGAATCGTCCCCAATTCGATTTGTATTCCTTAATCATTCCTCTGTCATCAATTTAATTGGGTCTTTAATTTTGGGTGGCTCAAGTAAATCTCTGCAACTCCCTCTCAACTGTCAATCAGTTGGGATTATAGAGAAACGTTTTGTTTTCCTGGGAACCATTACTACCTATAAATGGTACGATGGGGTTCCTTTCACATTCATCCTCATCTTCTGAAATCACTACTCAAAAAACATATATTCAATCATTACTTCTCAAATACCTTCAACATTCTCAATCAACAAAAATGGAACTCGAAAATCAATTTGGGCGTTTTGGAAACCCTCCTGAAAATATCAATGGGGATGTGCATCAGAACATCTACAATCACCAAAACTATCATCAGACACATCCAAATACGGATTTCCACCCTCTGAACCCACAACACATTAATCTCTGGCGTTTCCCTAGGTCTGGGGGGTGGTGAATATTGACCCCTCACACCTTAGGAAGTCCAGGGGAGTTACGGGGGAAATGCATCCTGGGCTTTCTTGTTGATTACCGGCTCTTTGAAGCAGAGTTGGTAAATGATGTCATCAGAAAGAAATGGAGAACTAAAGGATGTGTTAAAGCGTATAAAATGGGAGAGATTTACGTTCTTTTTTGTGAAGACGATGAAGACAGGGAGGAGCTCTTGACAAGGAGTACTGCATCTATTCAGGGAGCTGTCATGGTTTTTGCCCGCTGGTATGCTGACACTGTCCCACGAACTGTGAGGTTCCCCTATGCTGAAGTTTGGGTTCGCGTTTGTGGACTTCCCTTTGAGTACCTTACAATGGAGGTAGCTAGCATAGCGGGTAAGCTTCTGAGCAATAGCTTCTTTATTGAACCTTTTGACGTCATTCCTGAAAACGACTACCTTAGGCTTAAGGTGGGTATTAAGTTGAATGAGCCCCTAATGCCTGGGTTTTTTCTAGCCATGGAGGGGGGGTACCTGCTATGGATCCAGTTTCGTTATGAAGAAATTTTTAAATACTGTGTAAAATGTGGGAAGGTGGGGCACAAAGGGTCCCAATGCAGAGAGAGTGTGGCTACCATTGTCTCAACTGTGAATGGTATGCTAGATAAAGTGGAACATAAAGGTTTTGTAGTTTTCCAGTCTCATAGTAACCATACAATGTTTAATCTTGACTTAAGGGCCACCCCTCCCACCACTAGGTTCATTAATTCCAGAATTCGTTTGAGAAATGGTGTGGATAGGAGAAATAATCAGGGTAGAGAATCTCCTGAACGTGTCATTGATTTCGATCTTGGAATCACTCCTGGTGGTAGGGTTCAACCAGGAATGGTTTTTGCTGTTACGGCCCAGCCTTTTGCTGGGCCTGTTATCTTTCAAGTGGGGAATGTGGATGCAGGAACTCATGGGCAGGCTCAGGATCAGGCACAAGATCAAATGAATGGGCCACTGGGAGATACTGCAATGACTGATGCTCAAGAAGGGGTTGTTGCTGGTGAAGCAACTACTATGGCTCAACCAGATTTGGCTATGAATGAAGCTCCTCAGAATGATATCTTAAATCAAGTGGAAGAAAATTCTGGTAATGAGGTGCATGGGGCAAATACTGGTTTGGGGGGATGGCTTGATGAAGGTCATAACCAGATTCAGAATCAAAATGGAGATGATGACTATCATAGTGCTGAAGATGAGTTTGATAATCAAGGGGATGTGCAGATGGCAAATCTGGATCAACTTCATCAAATGCAACAAAATGATCCCTACCTGATTTATGCTGGCCAGGGCTCTTTAAGTGGTGCTCTTGACAGAGATTTGCGCATTCAAGAAGAGATTCTCAACAGGGTGGAGAGTGACATCGAATGGGCAAGAATGGATGATGACCACAGAGGGTATAATCAAACTTTTGACCCCCCTCCTGGTGGTCTGCCTATTCGTTACCACCAACCTGATGGCACTGTCATTCAAGTTGATACTGTGGACCAGACTGAACACCAGATTGTGGCAGTGGCAAACCATGTGGCTGTCCAGGAAGCTTCTGCTGCTGCTGCTACCCAATCTGAACAAAGGGTGGCGATTAATGGAGCCTCTGCTGGTGGGCTTTCTGATGCTGAACATGTTGAAGCTGACACCCTTGCTACTGGGCCTCTTACTGCTACAAGAACAGATGCTCTCAATCAGGCAGATCCATTTCTCAATGAGGTTATCTATATAAGTGATTCTACTGCTGCAACTGCAAGTCTTATACCTGAGGATTCATCTTCAAAAAGTTTTCTCAATTGGGATACAGCAACCCAGGACTCATCTGGGTATAGTCAAGCCATCAACTTGATCTCTGAAGAAACTAATAAAAATGTCTCTCAAGCTGGACTTGGTCTTTTGAAAGGATCAACAAGTAAGGTGAATACTGAACTAGTTCTCACTGTGGGTTATGATGGTGTGTTTAAAACTGATGGACCTATTGATCTACCACAAGTCAAGCCCCCTAGCTGTGCCTTTTCCTCCACAGCAATCACCAACAAGGGCAAGGAGCTAGAGCTGGGATCCTCGTCTCTTTTACCTTTCAAGAATCTTCTACAGCAACCTGAACATAAGTCTGCTGAACCAAATGATACTGCTGCTGCTGGTGCACCCGTTGGGTTTTCAGGTGACAATTTCTTCACTATTCCTGCTGTTGGGAATAAGGCTCTTTTGATTTCAAAAATCGAAATTCATGGCTCATCTGATGGATGTATGGGACTGGCTGATTTATATTGCCATTCTGAAATGAGCTCTAGCCTAAAAACTGCTGTAAGATTGGCTAAGAAACGTAAGTGCTGCACTGAAGTTGCTGATGACCTCGTGCACTCTGATTATGTGAGTTCCTTGGGAAGGGCAAAAGATTTTCTGGGGCATCTGGCCAAGAAGAGCTGTGTGAGAAATGGGGCTGGGCAGGAAGGTAAGGCAACGGCTATTCACGGCAAGGTGGCTAGTTTTTGCATAAAAATTACTGATGATGAGGAAATGATGGATTCGGACTCTTCTGTGAATTTTGATGGCGGCTTTGCGGAGGTTGGGCCTTCACAACCTCCTCTCTCGCCATTAATGGACTGATTTGGAATTGTAGGGGTCTAAATAATGCGCTCGCCCCTACAATTCCTAAAATTAGAGCGCTTACTAGTAGTAGTTATTATGATTTTCTTTTCCTTATCGAAACTAAATGTAATGTAAATAATGTTAGTCCTTTATTTCGCCCTTTTGGTTTTGTTATGACCGCCGGCATTGATGCAAATGGTGTAGCGGGTGGACTATGGGTTGGATGGAAGAAAGAAGCTAAGATGAGTCTTGTGGAGACATGTAATAATTTTATGGTATTCCTAGTGGAAAAAATGAATGGGCGTTTATGGTATCTTGTGTTGTTTTATGGAGCATCAAAATTTGAGTTAAGGGAGTTGGTCTTTGAGACTTTAGAAGCCTACTTGCACAAGCTTACTCATCCATACCTCATTGTGGGTGATTTTAACCAAGTGGACTATCAAAGTGATAAATTAAGTGCTTGCAATTCTCACATACGAGGGGCTTGTTCTTTCAATAATTGGAAACTACGGAACGAGTTTATTGATATCCCTTTCAAGGGGCCTCGATTTACTTGGTGCAACAATAGAAAAGGAAACCGTAGGGTTTATGAAAGACTAGACAAGGCACTAGGCTCCAAGGAGTGGTTTACTCTCTTTCCTGAAACGGGTATTAAGCACCATCCGATCCAGATCTCGGATCATGCTCCTATCGAGCTTGATCTTCACCTTACCAAATCTGTAGGCAATAAGCCCTATAAGTTGGATGCTTGGACTTTGGATTATCCAGAATGCATTCAAATTATTAAAGACGTTTGGATCTTACCTGATCTTGGATCTCCTGCATTCCGAGTTGCTCGAAAACTTGCAAGGGTTCGGCAACATGTCAAGAAGTGGGCTTTAGATAAAAAAAATGGTTGGGGACACAAATGGGATGAATTTGATAAACGGTTGGAACAGAGCATGGAACTCGCTATTTCGGGAGGTGGGGAGGAAGAATATGAACTCGTAAATACGGAAGTTAGAGAGTTTGCAAGGGCGGTGGCAATTTATTGGAAACAACGAGCGAAGCTGAAATGGTTGGTTGATGGTGACACCTGTACTAAGTATTTCTTTAACTGGGTCAAGGGGCGCGCGGGCAGGAATTTTATTCTTGGCATTAAAAAATCTGATGGAAATTGGACTTATGATCATGATGAGATTAGCAACTGCTTCCAAGACTCTTTTGTCAAGCTTTTTTCTAGACCGCACCATGCTCAGCACGTTCAGGGAGGCACTCCTTCATCCTTCGATCAACTTCTAAGAAACCTTAACAAAAGAGTAATGAATGATGATGCTGACTCTTTGGCTAAGCCCTTTACTGCTAAAGAGGTTCGGAAGGCTGTTTTTCAAATGGGGCCGATGAAGTCTCCAGGCCCTGATGGCATTCCGGCCATCTTCTACCAACGTTGCTGGCACCTTGTGAAAAAGGATTGTACTAAGGCTATTCTTTCAATCCTCAACTCTGGTGTTGTTCTGAAGGAAATGAATCGTACCTTCATTGCCTTAATTCCCAAATGTGATAGTCGTGAAGCTGTCAAGGACTACAGGCCAATCAGTCTTTGTAATGTATTCATGAGGATTATTACGAAATGCATTACAAACCGCATGCAGAAGGTCATGGGATATTTAGTTGGGGACCATCAAAATGCTTTTCTGGCTGGAAGAAGTATAAGTGACAATATTTTGCTGGCTCATGAAGCGATTCATAAGATTAACACTCATAAGCATGGAAAATTTGGTACAGTCGCTTTCAAGGCTGATATGAGCAAAGCTTTTGATCGGGTTAGATGGGATTTCCTTCAGGCTGTTTTGCTTACTTTTGGCTTTCCTCCAAGTTTGGTTAACCTGATCATGAATTGTGTCTCGACGGTGAGCTATGAAATTTTATTGAATGGGGCTCCCCTTCATCCTTTCAAACCGAATTGTGGCCTCCGACAAGGGGATCCTTTATCGCCATATCTTTTCATCCTTTGTATGGAAGTTCTTTCCTACAATGTCGAGAGTGCCCAAAGAGAGGGCAAACTCCAGGGTATTCGCCTGTGCCGTGGAGTAACTCCTTTAACGCATCTTTTCTTTGCAGATGATTCGGTTTTCTTCTTTCAGAACAAAGGTATTGCGGTACGACATCTCAAACGCCTCCTTGTTAATTACTGTGAGGCTTCGGGCCAGGTCATTAATGACGACAAGTCGGGAATCATCTTCAGCCCAAATAACACCCTTCGGAAGGTGAGCTTTTGTTTAAAAATGCTCAATATAAAGCACAACAAAGGCTTTGGAAAGTACCTTGGCCTACCAACTGAATTTCAGCAATCAAAAAAGGAGATCTTCATGGGCCTTGTGGAATCTGTTATGAAACGCATATCTTCGTGGAATGGGATCTTTCTTTCTCCAGCTGGGCGACTTACCTTAATCTCCTCCGTGCTATCCAATCTCTCCATTTTCTTTCTATCGACATTTAAAATTCCGGAAAGTGTGACCAAGAAGATTAACGCTCTCTTGTCACATTTTTGGTGGGCTGGATATAAAACAGGTAAGTGCCTCCACTGGTGTAGTAGGAATTTCACTAGTCTCCCGAAGAGTGAAGGGGGCCTCGGTATTAGGAATGTGGGTTGTCTCAACCAAGCATTATTGGCAAAACATGCGTGGAGACTCGTGTCAAATGAGACATCGCTCTTTTGTTCAGTTTTCCGAGAGAAGATTATGGGACCTTTAGGTTTTGAAAATCACTCATGGATCTGCAGGAAAAAATCTTTCTCTTGGGGTGCTCGGAGCATCACTCATGGTTTAAAACTTATTAAGGAACACATTGGCTGGAAACCAGGTATTGACTCTAATCTAAATGTGTGGGATAAGAGGTGGGTTAATGGGCAAACTCCGGGGCCTAAGGATTGCCTTCTTGAGGAAGGCTTTATTTTCTTCAAAGAACTTCGTGTTAAGGATATCTGCATCAATAATGGAGGGTGGAATGAAGGCTTAATCAACTTACTCTTTTCGGAAGAAAGCGTAAATCAAATTTTGGCTACCCCCCTTCCTTCTTCACGGTCACGGGATGAGATTTTTTGGCCCTACGCTAGCAGTGGCATTTACACTGTCAAGAGCGGATATGGTATTCTCTTCCGCGACTATTTCTATGAACATGGATCTAGAAAGGACAAAGCTCGGATCCATGTTAACTGGAAGCTCTTCTGCAAGAAGAATTTATGGAATCTGCCGGGACCTCAGTCATGGAAAATCCTTCTCGGGAAAATTATTGCTAGTTCCCTACCGATTGGTAGTGAGTTTTCTAAAAGAGACATGACCTGGGCTTCCTCTTGTGCCCTGTGTAATGATACAAGCGACTGCGTGGAAACCCTTGATCATCTTTTCCGCGACTGCCCTCTTAGCTCTCGAATCTGGGCCGGATCGGGGCTGGGTATTACTGTCGGTCATCTCCCTAATATTGATGTCCGCGACTGGATTGTTAATTGGATTCTCTACCTATTCAAGCTTGAGGATGGGCTTAATCTTGTTGTTCACTTTCTTGTGATCTTGGTTAGTCTCTGGACTTTACGAAATGATATCCGGTTTAGGGGCCACACCTTTAACCCGGGTGTCTTTTACGCCAAGACGCGTCACCTTTTAAATGTAGTTCTTCAAGCCAACGATAAAGCTAACTCTGAACCACTGTCTCCACCTGGTTTCGAGACCGGTGTCCCGGTTCTTTCCCCGGATGATGATTTTGACTATCAACTGCTCCGGGCGGGGCGACCTTTCTATTGCATTGGAAGCCCTTCGTCTTGCGATATGGTACGTATCTACGTTGACGCCAGTTGGAAGAACTCGTGTCTTGCAGGTTTTGGATGGATTGCTCTTGGGCCAGATGGTGACATTTGTTACGAAGGATTTCTTCGGGGCAGGGCTGAGTCTCCCCTTCAAGCCGAAGCACTAGGGTTAAAGGAGGCCACTTCCTGGGCACGTCAGGCAGGAGTTCTGCACATTGAAATTTCCTCGGATTGCCTTTCGCTTTTGACGCAATGGATGGGGAAACAGACCAAGCATCACCATATCAGGAACATCTTGCAGGATATTATTCTTCTTTCATCTGATTTTCATTGTTTCTGTTTTAGTTATGTTCGCAGGGATTGTAACTTAAGAGCTCATGCCTTGGCAAAACGGGCTATGGGCTTGCACTAGGAACCTTTCTTTCCAGCTGCCAAAAAAAAAAATGAAGCGCCAACTTAAAGATGTCTAACACTCCGTTGGTTTCATTACAAAATCGTTTTAAATCATACGGAGTATATTCTAAAATAAAGATATTATTCAAAACGTAATTATAAATTTATTGTGCATAGACTATTATATAGAAATCAAAAATTAATAAGAGGCTAATTTAGCCTCCATCCTTCAAATTCACTTATACAAAGTATACAAAGTTTCTTGTCCTCGATACGCTCATAGCCTCATAATGACCAAGCGGTCAATATTTGCTGACTTGCTGTTGTGAACTCGACTTGACTAATATTCTTCACCTATTATGCATCACCTTCTAGCCACCTGCCAAAGAAATATTATTAAAAATATTCCATCTAGCATAAAGTACAGCAAATTTAAGTCTCCACTACTAAGTCCAAAATGTAAAAAGTAAAATTTAAATGTAGGGTCCATATCAATATAGATAAGTAAAAGAAGAATATAGGTAAGTTACCTAAATAGAAATACTTTTGATGGGGAATATTCTGCACCCGCTGATCGAGTCAACATATTGAGCAAAGGTCAAAGCCAAAAGACAGCAAGTCAACGTATTAGACAGCCTAACCGACGCAGCCTGTCGGCCTGTCACTTGGGTCTTGGCTAGGCAACTAGCCAGCCGGGAGGCATATCCGCGTACTCACATCCAGTCCCCTCGGCATGGAGTCAACCAGGCCAGCCGGCCTGCCATGGGTCCCTCGGCCGAGGGTAGAACAGTCTTTCCACCTGCTAGCCACTTGGCCACTTAGGCCACTACGTGACAAAAGGTGAAAGTCTATAAATACTCCTCAATCCTGATTGAGAAAACGATCCACAATTCATCCAAAAATCTATCCCAAAACTCACTATTAATCTGGTATAAACTCCCTTATCTCTCTACAATATACTTTTCCAAGTAACACACAACTTAATCTCTTTAAGTTTACTGACTTGAGCGTCGGAGTGAGTACGCTCGGTACCAAGCCGAGCCCTCAGTTTGTTCATCTTTACAGGAGAGAGCGAAAGGAAGAGTCAAGCAACGACATCATTCAACAAGTTCAAGTGGTCATAATCCTGCTCCGGAATCACACCCGGAACAATTGGCGCCGTCTGTGGGAAGCCATACTGTAACACCCCCATTTATTTAGGAGCCTTTGGCAAGACATTCCCAATAAATAGGACTGTTACTATCTCGGTTGCCCGAGGTAAATGATACAAATTAAAACAAACCAAAGTACTTTATTAACTTTAACTGAAATAATGGTTTTATTACATTGCCAACCGATTAAATTTAAACCTTAACATTACAATATATTACGCAGCGGAAATTACTTAAATAAAATTGTATAAGTCACTAAGTGATCTAGACAGCAACTATGGTCCAAGTCGAGCTCACGTCCCAATGCTCCCAAGTTAGCTAATCTTTAGTACCTGTCAAATCTGCTCCCCATTATGGTTCATCACAGGTGTTCACGAATACACTGTCAACCACGAGGTTGAGTAGGATAATCACACAACATTAAATATACAAACTTAATAGATGTAAGCACGTGGAATAAATATCACCACCGATTCCCATCATATCCACACTAGTCGTCCCGGTCCGTGACCGAGGCTCCACCACACCGTCGTCCCTCCAACTCCTGGCCCGGGGATAAACACAAATGTCGTCCCAGTCCGAGACTGAGGATATCTCATAACTCATTGTCGTCCCAGTCCGAGACTGAGGATACCCAATAACATAATATGCCAATATAAATATTGCCATCCAATAATAAACATCCAACTATAATTCAACAATAATAATTTACGCATCCATTAATCCATTTAGTTTCCACAAAAGACAAGTTGAGTAGTTATCCTACCTGACAAGCAAATACTCCAATTACGCACTCCAATAATTCAATCTAATCAACAAATAAAGTTCCTCAATAACACCGTCACCTAATACAAATAATAATTCACAATTACTAGCTAAACAAATTATAAAATAATTAAACCAATTATAAATTAGTTATATTAGTTATACCATCTCAAACCCAACTTAAATACCGACCCATCACTAAAACTAATTAACGCATAACTAACTCATAAATTAAAAACTCACTCCCTCACAAACTAACACACTCCTAACTAACTTAGTTAAGACTAACTGATAAAAATACAAACCCATACACGACTTAATGAGACACACATACACACCCTCTCGGCAGCCCCCTCCTTGCACGAGCTTCACCGTGAACCACCCAGCCACGGTGGCCCTCTGACCAGGACCACCTTCACCCGACACACACACCCCTGCAACCACCACACGACCACCATCTCACGTCCTAACAACACCACCCTCAACATCAACACTCACGACACCAACAACAATCACACCTCCCCTGTTTTCGCGAAAACCCGTCAACTATTCGAGAAAATCGGCCAAACTGCCACCAACCACCGCCTAAAACACTAGGCCTGACACCCACGACAACCCCCAACCCAGGTTTAGTCTAGTCGAGGCACGGTGGTCTTGCAACTCCCATCCTACACGTGGTTCAACAATAACAACAAAACCCGCAACCCGCAAGGAACACCCACCCCTCGAAATTCCGACCACCACTACGCAAACCACCAGTTTTGACAGCCCCTGACTACCCACCGAGGTCGACGCACCACCACGGACCAACCCCAACCCAGGTTTGGTCTTAAAACAGGCGAGGCAAGGTCTAAACCCGTGTATAACCCTCGGTTGCCACCGAAACCGCAACCACAACAATCACCCTATAAAACCCTAACCCCAGCCGGTCAACGGTGGTCAAAATAAGTCCGGGGTCAGCTACGGTGGTCTTGGGTCGAGGTCGTGGTCAAGGCAATTCATACGGTATCTAGGGTGCGTATTATAATTGTTACAAAAATCAATATATTATATAATAAGACGGTCTTACCTTGAGACGATAATAAAACTTTATTCCCTTCCTCTTTCTTCTACAGATCTCCCTACTTGTGCAATTATATGAATAAAACTATATGGTAGGTCTATCTTTGCTTTTATACTAGTAAAAGGTAGTCTTATTAGGAAACTTACTAATTAACAATATGTATTCTACTATTATTATTATTATTATTACATAACTATTGTTTATTATTATTATATGAATTATCATATATTATTATTATCCAATTGCCATATCGACTCGTTATTCCATTATTTATTATTTTATTATATCATCCCGTCTCATTCACAATTACTAATTATTAATCATAAACGTCTTAATTAATTATTAAAAACCCGCGAAACGTAAATATAAATTCCATAAAATTACGGGTATTACACATACTAAAAGCTGGTCACCTACCTTACAAAAAAAACAACCAAAAACCATTCAAAGAGCTAAGAGGATGTCAAAACAACAAGAAATAATTGTGAGTGACGAAACTGCATACTACAAGGATGACACGTTCCCTAACTCTGAGATCGGGCAGTCCCCCACCGGCCGAGTCATTGAGCCGGTGAAGTACGGGATGCCAAGAGAGCCAGAAACACCGATGCCGACCGGCCAAGTCACTGTCATGGGACATGTGGTCGATGCGGCCAAATTGAAGCTATTCCTGGACCTGATGGGTGGTATGCCGGTTACTCCTGTCACGGCGACAGGGGCGGCAGCGCCTCCACAGGTGACCAGGGCTCACAAAGTGACTCCGAACAACTTGATCGGAGTGATACAAGGAGCTGGGCATGCAAGGACGCCGGCGGAGCCCGTGGTGCCAGTGGTAGACCAAAGTACTTCCCCCACTCGCGGGAGGACAGCGTCGCCGCGGCGTCAACGAGGCCATCCCCGAAGAAATGAAGAAAGAAGTCCGACTCTCCAAAGTCGGACAACAAGAAGCCCTTCCCGCCACGGGGAGAGAAGCCGGACTAGGGTTGCGAGGAGCCGATCGCCGCGTGTCATTCGACACGTGGTCAGACAGCCTCTCAGTGCCTATATCCTCGAAGTCCCGATGCCGACTAAACTGAAGCTGCCGCCCCTATCATACAAAGGGGATAGCGACCCCACCGACCATGCCGAGGCATTCGAGTCGTACATGTCGGTGTGGGAGCAACCTGATGAGGTGTGGTGCCGAGTCTTCCCAGCGACCCTCCACGGCATGGCTCAGAGTTGGTACAAGGGGCTACCCAATGGCTCGGTATACTGTTATGCCGACCTGAGAGACAACTTCATAGCCCAGTACGCTTGCAACAAGAAGAGAGCCGTGGAAACCTCGGATCTCCTAACTATCCGACAGGGGGAGGACGAGTCCCTCCGAAGCTATGTGAAGAGGTTCGACGCTAAGGTTCAGCAGATTCGTGAGCTGAACACCGAACTGGCGGCCTTCGCACTGATGAAAGGCCTGCCGAAAGGCGAGTTCAAAAATGAGCTCATCAAGTGCGAGGACCTCAACCTAGACTCCGCCAGAAAGATGGCCGACCGAGCCGTAAAGGTGGAGGACTACCACAAGACCTGGGTAGGCCACAGCGAAGCTGGGCACCCAGAGAGGAGGAGCCGCCGGGACAACGTAGATGAAGGACGCCGTGACATGAATAGGTCACGGCCTGAAAGATTTAATAGGAAACAGAACTCGGCGGGCGCCGGGGGGAGTTCGGGACCATACACCCAGAAGCGGTACAGTGGTCTCACCCCCCTGGTCAAATCACCGGCCGAGGTCTTTGCCCTAAGTAAGAATGAAGGGCAGAAGTGGGTCATGCCCCCCAAGGCGAGAGGGGACGGCGACACTAACCAGTTTTGTGACTACCACGGCCAAACCGGCCATAAGACCGACAACCACAAGATCGAGAAACGCCATCGAGGAGCGATCCGAAAGGGGGCCCTCAAAAATATGTAGCTGGCGGCCCGTAAACAAGCTCCGACGGGCGAAATCGATATTCCAGCGGATGGGAGTGATCCAAGTTGTCACCGGGGGAAACGAGAACGGTGGGTCAGCTAATGGGCACAAACGGCACCTAAATGAGTTATACCAAGCCATCAACTTTGTGCCCAAAACAGCGATCCTCGCTTCCACCGTCCCCGATATAACCATCGGAAAGAAGGACTACGAAGGAGTCATCGCCCCGCACAGCGATCCGCTCATAGTCCACCTAGACATAGCCAACCACTTGGTGAAGAGGTGCCTGATTGACACAGGCCCCTACACAAACATCATGTTCAGGGAGTGCTTTCTCAATCTCGGTCTGAAGATTGAAGACCTGAGCCCCTGCACCAACCCGCTGTACAGCTTCTCTGGGGCCGGCCTGGTACCCCTGGGGTCAATCAGACTGCCGGTGATGTTCGGCCAAGCAGATGCGGCCAAAAATGTTTGGTCTGAGTTCGTGGTTATTGATGGTTCGTCCGCCTACAATGTCCTAATAGGCCGGTCACTTTGAGCGAGGCCAATGCAGTGATGTCCATCCGGGCCCTGACATTGATGTATGTCTCGGACCGGGGGGAAGCACAAAAGCTCGTCTCAAAGGACGAGAGAGATGAAATTGTCAATGTCCAAGTATCTGCCAGAGGGTGCAACATGCAATCCCTCAAAGTGGCGAAGAAATCAGAGAAGGGGAAGAGCCCATCCTTACAGCAGGAGGATGATCCGATGCACACCAACGTCGGCATGGTCGAAGGAGCCAAGACCAAGGAAGTGGAAATTGACCCAGGGCGCACCGTAACTGTCGGTGTCGGCCTGGAGCCAAAATTCAGAGCCGATCTCCTAGACCTGCTGAGGAAGAACAAAGATGTCTTCGCATACTCAGCAGCCGAGATGCCAGGCGTGAGCCGGGAGGTGATCGTTCACAAGCTGAACGTACTCTCCACCGCTCGCCCTGTCAAGCAGAAGATGAGGAACTCCTCAGCCGAGAAAGATGAGGCCATCAAAGCTGAGGTAGATAAACTATTAGAAGCGGGCTTTATCATGCCTTGTACTTACCCTGAGTGGCTAGCAAATGTTGTAATGGTAAAGAAGTCATCAGGGGCGTGGAGGATGTGTGTTGATTTTACAAATCTTAATAAAGCATGCCCTAAAGATTGTTATCCCTTGCCTCGAATAGATAGTTTAATTGACGCAACGGCAGGCTACACTATGCTGAGCCTGCTAGACGCCTTCTCAGGGTATCATCAGGTATTCATGGCCGAGGAAGATATGCCTAAGTGCGCATTCATCACCATACACGGCACATACATGTATAAAATAATGCCGTTCGGTTTGAAAAACGCTGGCGCAACTTACACTAGGCTGGTGGACAAAGTGTTTCAAGATCAAAAAGGGCGAAACATCGAGGCTTACGTCGACGATGCTATTGTAAAAAGCAAGTCTGACAGCGAGCACTTGGCCGATTTGAGCGAAACATTTTGTTCACTAAGGAAATATAAGATGAAGCTTAACCCAATGAAATGCAACTTCGGTGTCCGGGCCGGCAAGTTCCTCGGCGTAATTATCAGCGCCAGGGGAATTGATGCCAATCCAGAGAAGATCAAAGCAATACTAGACCTGCCGGAGCCGAGGAATCGAAAAGAGGTTATGATGCTGACCGGGAGGATGGCGGCTCTCGCCCGCTTCATATCTCGGTCGGCCGACAAGAGCACCCCATTCTTTAAAGTATTGAAGGGGAATAAAGACTTTTGCTGGGGGGAGGAACAGAGTGCGGCTTTCAAGCAACTGAAAGCCCACCTACTAACTCTCCCGACCCTGTCCGTGCCGACGCCGGGGAGACGCTATACCTATATTTAGCGATTACCTCGGCCACGGTCGGCGTCGTAATTGTCAGGGAAGAAAATAAGCAGCAACACCCAATCTACTTTATCAGCCATACACTGCTGCCCGCCGAAAGAAATTACCCACTGATTGAAAAAGCGTCCTTCGCCGTCGTCGTTACCGCAAGGAAGTTAAAACCCTACTTCGACGCACATCCCGTGACGGTCTTAACCGACCAGCCATTGGAGAAAGCCTTAGAAAAATTCGAAAAATCCGGCCGACTTATCAAATGGGCAGTGGAGCTATCCGGCTTCGGCATTCAGTACAAGCCGAGGCCTTCGATAAAGGGGCAGGCGCTTGAAGACTTCCTGGCCGAGTGCACTTATCAAGAAGAATCAAGTATGTGGGAAGTATACACCGACGGGTCCTCCACGGCAAACAGCTTAGGAGCCGGCATCCTTATCATCAGCCCTAACGGGGACGAGTTTGAGTACGCCTTGAAGTTTACCTTATCGGCCTCAAATAACGAATCCGAATATGAGGCGGTGATAAATGGATTCGAGTTAGCTAGAGCTGCCGGGGCGGAGCATGTTGTGGTGAAAACAGATGCACTCTTAGTCACTAATCAAATCAGAGGAGAGTATGAGGCTCGAGACGACGGGATGGTGAGATACCTGGAAAGGGTAAAAGCCGACACTGCAAAATTGAAATCTTTCCAAATACAGTGCATCCCCAGGTCTGAGAACAACCGAGCCGATGCTCTCTCAAAACTTGCCAGTTCAAGCATCAAGAATGTCAGTCGAACCGTGCTGGTGGATATCAGGAATGCTAAAAGCATCACTGAGACCGTCGGCATGGTGGGCGACATCGAAGCCGAGACGACGTGGATGACTCCGATAATGAAATACAAACTAACAAAAGAGTTACCGGAGGACCGCAGTCTCTCTCAGAAGATAAGAAGGATCGCCGCAAGGTACTTGGTGTTCGAAGGAGAACTATACAGAAGGTCCGTGATAAGACCACTTTTGAAATGTGTCGGCCCAGCCGACGCGGAGCTCATACTGACAGAGATTCACGAAGGCATCTGCGGACATCACATGGGGGCGAGAACGTTAGCCCACAAAGCTCTCCGAGCCGGCTACTTCTAGCCGACCATTCTGAAAGATTCCAGAACAAAGACCAAGAAGTGCAACAATTGTCAGATGCATGCTCCGGTGATACATGCACCCTCCCGAGACTTACAACCAGTACTTAGCCCCCTACCATTTGCACAGTGGGGGATGGATTTATTATGGCCATTTCCGACGGCCTCCGGAGGAAGGAAGTACCTAATCGTCGCCGTTGACTACTTCACCAAATGGGTCGAGGCTGTCGCGGTACCTGCCAAGACCACGGCGGCCGTAAGAAAGGTGATTTGGGAGAACGTCATAACTCGATTTGGGTTGCCCCAAGTCATGGTATTTGACCACGGCCGAGAGTTTTGGAGCGACATGGTGATGAACTGGTTGGAGAAGCTCGGTATCAAATTTGCATACTCCTCCGTCTGCCACCCTCAGAGCAACGGGCAGGCGGAGGCAGCCAATAAAACAATACTGAACGGGCTAAAAAAGAAGGTTGAAGATCTAAAGGGAAGATGGGCTGATGAGCTACCCGGCGTCCTGTGGTCCCTTCGAACCACGGAGAAAGAAGCAACGGGGTACAGTCCATTCCACCTAGTCTATGGGTCTGAGGCCGTCCTGCCAATTGAAGAAGCGGTGCCAACATTCAAAACGCAAACTTTTGACCCAATCGAAAATGAGGAAGGCCTGAGAAGCCTCCCTAGATCTGGTCGAAGAAAGTCGAGACACGGCACGGCTCAACTTGGCAATTTAGCAAAACCGAATGAGAAGAACATACAACCGTAGGGTCCACAAAAGGGACTTAAGAGTAGGAGATCTAGTCCTAAGAAAGTCGGCCGCAACCAACAAAGGAAATTTCCATGGTAAAATGACGGCCAATTGGGAAGGACCCTACAAGGTGGTTGAAGAAATGAGGCCAGGGACATACCGGCTGACAGACATGGAGGGTGTCCCTCTAATGAACCATTGGAACACAGACAACCTTAGGAAGTATTTTGTATAGCGGCGGAGGTGTCCGAGACCGTTGTGGGCACCCCAACGCGTGATTATATCTTATGAAGAATAATCAAAGTTTTGCATCAAAATGCTCGTCCCCTCCGTAGTCGTACCAAGGTAGACGCCGCGGCCAAAGCCGGGCAGTCACGAGTAGACGCCACGGCCATAGCCGGGCAGTCACTACAATGGCAGTTGATACTCGCGAAAGCGACCAACATGCTTAGTAGACGCCAACCGAGCAGTCACTACAAATGCGGTTGATACTCGCGAAAGCGACCAACATGCTTAGGAACGTATAAGTACAGTTGAGAAACGCAAATCTGACCGCCTCGGCCAATCCGGGAGTGGCAGAGGAAGTGATCAATATGTCTACATATACGAACGCTGTCGAGCCGTAACCTCGATTGCCTCGGCCAAAGCCGGGAGTGACGGGGACACAACGACCGATACGCTAACATGTTCACAACGGCGGTTGGGAAGCGCAAATCTGATCGCCTCGGCTAAGACCGGGAGTGGAGGAGGAAGCGACCGACATGCCAACATGTTTAAAAACGTTTAAGTACAATTGAGATGCGCCTTCTAACTGCCTCGGCCAAGCCGAAAGTAAAAACGAAAAAGCACTCAATATGTTGAAACGTAATAAGACAACTGAATGGAGGCAAAATAAACAAACTTTATTGAAAAATGTTTACAGGTGAGGCAAAAACAAAGTCGACCGCCGTCCCCATAGGGATAGCCTAAACACAACCTACCAAAAGTTTAACAAAAACAAAAGGTACAATAAAAGGTTACAAACATAGGACTTGAAAGCGCCAAAAGGATGGCAGGGAGGAAAGGCTCAATAGTTGGCCCCCGAACAGCTGAAGCTGTCAGAAGGACCGGGTGAATCTGATGACGACCGCCCGTCTCCCTATGCTCGTTCTTTGCTCGCCACCGGCGGCAGAGCAAAGATCACCAACGGTGGGCGGCCCAGAGGAAGGCTTGGCAGCTTCACTTGCCTTGGCCCTCTCAGCCTCCTCTCTGGCCTCCTTCACCTTAGCATCCCGGGCCGCCTTCTCCGCAACCTCCTCAGCGGCCTTCGCCGCCTTTGCCTTCTCCGCAGCCTTTGGCTCCGCAGCAGCCTCCTTCTCATCGAGAAGCCGGTCAAAATCTTGCCACGGGAAGGAGCTTTCAGGAAGGAGCTCCTTAATTACATCCCTGGTAGCATCTTCGGCTTGGTCCCGGTACTGGGCACACATGTCAGGGATGATGACGGTTTTCAGCGTCTCAATGTCCTTCTCCCTCTGAGCAAGGATAGCCTTGGTGTTCCTATGCTCCTTCGCCTCAGCCGAATGCAGGGACTTCCATCTTTCCCTCTGATCAACCATGGCATTATAACCGCCCTGAAGCTTCTCTCCCTCCTCCCGCAGCTTAGCGGCGTCAGCCAATGCAGCCTCAACCTTGGCTCTCTCGGCTAGGACCGCCTTATCAGTTTCTTCCTTAAGCTTTCGCTCAGCAAGGAAGTCCTTCATGGCGGCCTGGAAGTCTTTCTTCGACTTCTGGGCCTCCTTCTTAGAAGCAGCAAGCTCGATCCTAAGCCGTTCAAGCACAGGGGCAGCTTGAGCCATGACCTTTTCTTGCTCCATAATATGGTTACCGGCTAGTTCAGTCCACTTAGCCAGCCTCTTGGACAACCTCGTGCCTTCCGCCACAAGCTGAGCGGGGGAAACCTTCTGGGATGAGGAGTCGGCGGTGACATTTTTATCGCCCGTCTGCACAGGCTGCTTCTCCAACTGCCGTTCAGTGAGAACGACAGCCGGCGACGGCTGATCTACAAAAAACCCAGACAAAATATCCATGTCAACATTCATTGACATGTCAGGGAGCCTGTCATCAGGAATGCCCAATGAACCTGCTAAATCCGAGCCATGGGTTAGATCCGTACCAGTCTTAGCCTTCTTAGGCAGAGGGCCGGCTGGTCCCTTTTCTTTCCCGGCCTCGGTAACAGCAGCAGCGGCAGGCTCGACCTCTTTTCTCTTATTTGAAGGAGGAGGACCCTCCACAACGGTGACCTCCTCTTCAACATCGACGACCACCCGCTCCTTTTGGACTACGGGGATTGAAGATTGAGCTGGGGTTGACGCCGTTGCCGCCGTAGACGTTATCTTTGGTCTCCGGCACGGCACGTTACCAGCAATCTGCGCTTGAGCCGCCGCCACATCCATTGCCTTCAACTGTTGCTCCATAAGTTCGTGAGGGGCCGGTCTGCGATCACGTGGCGCGGCCTTAGGATGCAGCTCAACAACTCTCCCGTCCTCGTCAAGTCCCAACCTCTGGAGAACGGAGGCAGGCAGTTCCCGGCCAAATCGGTCTACAAAAGAAACAAAGAAGGAGTTAAGCAAAAGAAATAAACCAAGGTTCAAATACAGAAACATAAAAAGCAAAGATGGGCCTCATACCGACCCCACTCACCCTGGCTGAGGGCCGGTATGAGGCCGACGTGGCAAAGCAGCTCATCCTGCAGAACGATCTGCGTCGGGGGCATCCATCTCTTCGGCGTGCCATCCTTCTCAACCTCAAACAGCCCCATTGCCCGCGTTTCGTCCTCATTAAGATAGACCTTCAAGGCGTCCATCTTAAGCTTATTCCGGAAGACATATCTGTCATGCTCCCCCTGATTCTCACACCGCAAATTGACGCGGCTCTGAAAGGACCGGGGCAGCGGATAGTCCTCCGGAACCTCGACGTATACCCACCGCCCCTTCCAGTCCTTGCAAGATGTCAGCTTGAAAATGGTAACATAACCCGCCTCGGTCTGTATGCTATACCACCCCGTGCCGCCTAGAGTAGTCTGTCGAAGATGGTGGAGCCGGCGGAAGAGGTTCACCGTTGGGGCCTCCCCTTTAAAAAGACATAACCATACAAAGCCAATAATCGTCCTGATGGCCAACGGATGCAGTTGGGCCACGGCGACATTCATGGCTTTAATTATGGCAGCAACGTATTCATTAAGAGGAAACCGGAGCCCATACTCCAGGTGTCTGATGTACACGCCGATACAACCCTCGGGAGGGCAACAGTAGGCCTGACCCTCCTCAGGGATAATTATTCTATACCCCCTATCGAAGGAGTAATGATCTTCAAAAAGGTCAGAACCGGAACAACTAGCGAACTTGTTCGTCCAAGCACGTTCAGGATTGATCGAACAGGCGTCGCCGTGCCACGAGAAATGCGGCCTCTTTACGACATAAGGGGTCGCCTCATCATCGTCATCATCAAAACCCTCCAAAAATTGAGGATCAATTTCAGGAGAAGGCGACTTAGGACCCCCAAACCCTATCGGGGTGACAACCAGTGGCTCCTGTTCATCAGGATGCGACGGTTCGCCCCCCGGCGCAGAGGTACTGGGTTGAGCATCAGCAGAAGACATGGTGACAACAATTAATCAACAAGTAAAAACTTGGGGAAAAATTTGTTTGTTTACCTTGGAAAAAGTGCTACGCCGAGTAACGCTTTGAAGACTAGAGAGAAATTTCTTCGAAAAAAGCTAAGAGAGAGGAAATTTTTTTGAGAAAATGAAGTTTGATGGCCAAAAAACGGGGCACACTGCTCCATTTATAGAGCAAAGCCCATGAAGCGGACCAATCAGGGCAAAGCTCATGAAATGTCCACCAATCAATGCCAAGCCACGTGTCAAGCATGCAGCCACGGAATGTCAATCGACATACAGTTACCAATCTTCTTCGACACGCTCCTTGGTATCTACTTGCTAACGGCCAGCTGATCAACAAAGCAAAGACAAAGACCGTGGGGGCAATCAAAAGTACAAACGGCACTCTCAACCTTGGTCTCAGCCAACGCCATTTTCTTTTCCACATCGGATGTCCATTACACATCCATGTGGAGGGGGATACGATGCGGCCCGAATGAACCAAGCCGAGGAAGAAGAAGCCGGGAAGAAGTTCAACTTGCGCAGAATACGCTCAACACTCATCGAAGGTCCATACCACGGCATAGACTACGCTGGGGCAAATTGATGGGGCATATTCGCACCCGCCGACCGAGTCAAGATATTGAGCAAAGGTCAAAGCCAAAAGACAAAGAAGTCAACGTATTAGACAAATTAACCGACGCGCCTGTCGGCCTGTCACTTGGGTCTCGGCTAGGCAACTAGCCAGCCGGGAGGCATATCCGCGTACTCACATCCAGTCCCCTCGGCATGGAGTCAACCAGGCCAGCCGGCCTGCCATGGGTCCCTCGGCCGAGGGTAGAACAGTCTTTCCACCTGCTAGCCACTTGGCCACTACGTGACAAAAGGTGAAAGTCTATAAATACTCCTCAATCCTGATTGATAAAACGATCCACAATTCATCCAAAAATCTATCCCAAAATTCACTATTAATCTGGTATAAACTCCCTTATCTCTCTACATTATACTTTGCCAAGTAACACACAACTTAATCTCTTTAAGTTTACTGACTTGAGCGTCGGAGTGAGTACGCTCGGTACCAAGCCGAGCCCTCAATTTGTTCATCTTTACAGGAGAGAGCGAAAGGAAGAGTCAAGCAACGACATCATTTAACAAGTTCAAGTGGTCATAATCCTGCTCCGAAATCACACCCGGAACAACTTTGTATTAGGCAAGGCATTCCATCAAGGAGGCATAATAAGGGGGACTAAGCCAAAAGTATAGCTAACCAAAGTGCTTAAAAGCATCTAAGTAATTAGGGCTTCTTTGGAGGAAATGAGGAGAGGGAGAAGGAGAGATTAAAAAAACAATCATTTGGAGGAATAATAAGTCTTTCTTGTGACGGGTACATCCGTCACAAGCTTGCGACGGGTAAAATACTACCCACATGGGTAGATAAGACAAAACAGAACGATACTCCTTAGGCAATTTACTTTTGTCTTATCTCCCCATTTGGGTAGTATATGACCCGTCACAAACTTGCGACGGATATGCCCGTCATAAATGAGAATTTGTGTTGGAGGAAAGGGAGGAATTTATACGTTTTCCATATTAAAACTAATGAAAATCTTTTAACATGAAATTTAAAGGCAAAACTCTCTTCCTCCATTCCTTTTCCAACTAAAGTAAACAAATGACCGAAATAAAGGGAGTAAATTAGAAGTTACTGCTAACAAGATATTTAAATGGCGTGTACTGATATTAATAATTGTGAACCTACATACGTGACGTACTAACATCAAACAACATCAAACAACATATGGGAAAGCATACATAAAAACACCAAGTTGGCAAATCCCACTCAATTAGTGTAGAATAACACAGTTTTCACCATGTCCAGAAGTTTTCATCAGCAAGTTTCAGTCTAAAGAAATTCTTCAATGAAATTTAAAATTAGAAAATAGAAACTTATCGATAGAAATATTTAATCATCAACCACATGGTAGAACAACTGAAAAAAATCATCAACGGTTTGAGAGTGAATTATTTAAAAGAAATAACCCAAATGTTCAATGTGATGATGGAAATTAAGACGATGTACATCCGCCCCTTCAACCATGAACCATGCCAATTATTATATTATGTAACAACTGCAATATTAAACCATGTATTCACCATTTGAGAGAAATGACATGAATCAGCTTTATGATTGACCTATATAATAAGTTAGTTTAAGCTAGAAACTAACTACAATAATGGTAGAGAAAAAATGAGTTAATAAGAAAGACGATGTACATCCGCCCCCTTAACCCTGCCAATTATGGGAGGCCGTGATAACAGTGGCGAATCCAGGATTTCTAAAATGGGAGTGTTATTTAATAAAATTTATACAATAAAAGTAACAACAAAAAATCATTACTTGAATACCTCACAATTTAATTTACGTTAAGGTCGAGGGGGCAATAAAATACGATGAGTTTTCTTAAAAACTATCTACTTATCTAGTAGGTCATTAGTTTCAACATTGGTATGAGTTTATAACCATTATAGTGACTTGAGTGACTTTTTACTAAACAATACACACAAACAAGTACACAATCACTCAACATAATATAAAAAAATTAAAAATTATTACTTTTCACACCTTCAAGGCTTCAATCCGATAAGCTTTAGTATATCGGCAATTATAGTATGAGACGGTCTCGGCCTCTCGTATGGTAAGATGGTCCATTTTTATAAAAATTACTCTTTTCATTGACAGCAACTCTCCTATAGGACCGTCTTATAGCATAGGACTGACCCAAAAGGAGAAAAGCCCAAAATTAACATATAATTACATTCATATTTCAGTTTTATGTTGATTACCCGATATCTTATAATAAATACGGACATATTTAAATATGCAAGTTATCAAAATAAAGTATTATGATACCAAAATAAATAATTTTTTTACACATTTATTAACTTACTTAGTTGGTCTTTGTGTCATTAGGCTAGTCTTTTGCTAAAAATGACCCTATAGAACAATTTGTGTTTCATTGATAGTCCATTCTGTAAATACATGGCATTTGGACTTTCATTAGTTCAGACCAAACCAATAGAGGCCCAATACAAATTTGGACCATATAAACACTCTTTTTTTAGACAAAGCCCTAAAATAGGACAACAAAACAAGGAAATCGACATAAACAGGCAAATCTCATCACTACTCATCTTCTCCAATCACTCCCTGTAAATTACTTTCATTTTTTTCTTAAAATTAATGGGGGTGAGGGTTCACCCCCATCACCCCTGTAAATCCGCCCCTGCGTGATAACTTTGTGTTTTAGGCTCTAGTTAAGTATGAGTGCAGGTTAATATAATGCAGAAACATTATTAGTGTGATTGTTTCCCAACCTCGTTAATCTAAGTTGTGGAATTGAGAGTATTGACGACTCACTTATGTACCAAATTTAGCCAACTTCATTTAGACCTGTTTTATTAACGACAAAGTAGTCCGCATTCCTATCATCTTAAAATTCTAAAGTTTGAATTTGAGGCGACTGAGTCAACAACAGTGGCATACAACATCAGATACGGTTGCATCCTCTGTACAATATTTGAGCTGGTGAAAAATGGAGAGATGTAGCCTTTTTATCTAATGAATATCTCAGCCTTTAGTGTCCAGACCATGCAACAAAGGTACATGGACTGCCTTCTTTGTTAAACAATCGGGCGTTACTCAAATTTGATATTAGGTAAATGAAAGAAGATGGGTCTTTATTCCCGTATTTGTGATTGCCGTGTTGTTTAGATCGTACCATCCCAGGAAAAATTCCCACACCAATGGATCCCTGATTATTAGAAGAAGAAACATTAAACAACGGGAATCGTTTTTGTGAGAAAAAGCATTTCCAAAAAGAAGGTACTCATATAATGATGAATTTGTTACAGAGGCATACAACTTGCATTTACTATTGGAAACAAACTACCTTATACTTGAACATATAAAAAACATTAATCTATACCCATAAAGTTTAGTGTTGAACTTCATCTACTCGTGCTTCCTATACTGTTAAGGGAAACCATATTGGAACTATGGTAGCCCATAAAACTTAAACCATTAGTTGAAATGATGAATTAATTTAAGGCAATTTATATGCTCCCTCCGTTCCAATTATTTGTTTGCCTTTGATTAAAATAATCATCACAAAGAAAAAAAATGCAAATAAATCATTGGGAACAAAAGGAGTAATAAATAATAAATTAACAAATATCACTGCCAAACATACCATTGATTAATGGATATCTGCATCAGTTAATTAAGCATAAGAATCATAAAAATGAACGGAGCATCCAAATGTTTAACAAATAATCACACACCTTTCAAGAGAATTCCGTAAAATTTCACATGCAAATAATGAAAAATTGACAAGCTTTTTAAATCAATGAAATAAATAGTTTACCTAAAATCCTTCATACATATGGAGGTACAAACTCAGAAAACTGAGTCATTGATTAATAATCGTTAGAGTGTTCTCTGCACAATTGGTTACCATGATAAATAAATGATGAATGTGAGGAAAGGGAGGTTTGTGTTTAATGGGAGGCCGAATTCATAGAGAATGTTTAGGGTTTAAGATGGGCGCGAAATGGTGAAATATTAGATTGACACTTGTAATAGTCTACATGGGATGGTTTTTGTTTTATAAGATTATATTATATAGATAGATAGATAGATTATTAATTTTTTTTTTTTTTTGCTTAAAAAGCAAGTGATTATTGTGAAATGTTATCCTTCGGAATTCTGACAGCTATTGTTTTGCCTTGTACAGTTCACACTTCACACAATCGCACCTACGCTTTTTGTAATTTTGTGAGGATTCTTAGATTAACAAACGCCCCTGGGGCTAAAAGGCTACACATATACATTGTGTACAAAATTTTTGTACACAAACCTATTAGTGATTAAATATTGGTTTAGTGTTGAACTTCATCTACTCG
Source organism: Silene latifolia (assembly GCF_048544455.1). Classification (NCBI taxonomy): domain Eukaryota; kingdom Viridiplantae; phylum Streptophyta; class Magnoliopsida; order Caryophyllales; family Caryophyllaceae; genus Silene; species Silene latifolia. Next base: position 111,968,501 of record NC_133538.1, read on the forward strand.
TTCCTCATATACTGTTAAGGGAAACCATATTGGAACTATGGTAGCCCCTAAAACTCAAACCATTAATTGACATGATGAATTAATTCAAGGCAATTCATATGCTTCATCCGTCCCAATTATTTGTTTGCCTTTGATTAAAATAATCATCACAAAGAAAAAAATGCAAATAAATTAACAAATACCACTGCCAAACATACCATTGCTTAATGGATATCTGCATCAGTTAATTAAGCATAAGAATCATAAAAATTAACGGAGCATCGAAATGTTTAACAAATAATCACACCCCTTTCAAGAGAATTCCGTAAAATTTCACATGCAAAGAATGAAAAATTGACAAGCTTTTTAAATCAATGAAATAAATAGTTTACCCAAAATCCTTCATACATATGGAGATAGAAACTCAGAAAACTGAGTCATTGATTAATAATCGTTGGAGTGTTCTTTGCACAGTTGGTTACCATGATAAATGATGAATGTGAGGAAAGGGAGGTTTGTGTTTAATGGGAGGCTGAATTCATAGAGAATGTTTAGGGTTTAAGATGGGCGGGAAATGGTGAAATATTCGAGTGACACGTGTAATAGTCTACATGGGATGGTTTTTGTTTTATAAGTTTATATAGATATATATATAGATAGATAGATAGATAGATAGATAGATTGGTGTTACTAGGGTGTGAAAACACAGGTCGACAATCTTTATAGTTTACACAAATTCTCATTTATAACGGCCATATTCGTCACAATCTTGCGACGGGTTAAATATCACCCAAATGGGGAGATAAGACAAAAGCAAATTGCTTAGGGAGTAGCATTCTGTTTTGTCTTGTCTACCCATGTGGGTAGTATTTGACCCATCGCAAACTTGTGACGGATACACCCGTCTATAGTGAAAGACGGGTTAAATATACTTAAAGTGGTGATATTTTTGGCCCCACCATGCAACTTGATGCTCTTATGCTTAAAATGGATGGATAATTGATCCGTCTATAACAGTGGCCGAGCCAGGATTTGAACCCAGCGAGGGCGAACGGATTATGGTGTAAGGGGAATTCGAAAATTTTTCGAAAATTTCAACTAAAACTATTGCGATTTCCATCCGTCAGCAGGGCGAGCCCCCTGCTAGTCCCCCTAGCTCCACCACTGGTTTATAACTATATTTCTCGTCTATAATTTGAATTTATGATAACTAAATTACTCTCAGAATTTTCCACTTCTTTCTTCAACTTTAAGCATCATTTTTTGTACAATTTCAAAGGCGGCGCCAAATATTTTTTTTTTAATTCTAGGACCTTCCTAATGGGGGTTCGACAAAAAAAAATACATATACAAATAGAAAAATCGAGACGGAAATTCAGAGGACACAAGCAAAAATGAAAAATGTGTTGAAAAAATGATTACATTGGGGTTTGAACTCCCATCCCCTAGTCCAAAACCAACTATCAATATCATATAAACCACTACACCAATGCATTTTATTGATCCTTTAGTGCACTAATTGTTAAAGGTCTTTGATTAGTGGGGGTTCAATTGAATCCCATGAACCCCCAGTAAAACCGCCCCTGGGTATATATAGAGCCTCTTCCTTTCTGCTAAACTTTAGACAACCATTTATGTAAACACCCACAAAGAAAAAAAAACATTTATGTGCATGTATTATAAAGAAGAAAAAGTGGCAAAAAGAAGTAGGAAAACCAATGAAGAAGAAGAAGAGATTAGTAGTAATATTAACACTACTAATAACTTGAATTATTGGGAAAATGAAGAAAATTTAGAAGGGATTATGAAAGAAATGTTAAGTCCTATGATGCCAGGGCTTAGTAGAGAAAGAGAGATGTCTGAAATTGTTTCTGCTCTTTCACATTTTGCATCCGGCGAGACGACATCTTATGGTAGTTTTGGAGGTAAAAGAAGGCATGAAGATTATGGAGAGGTTGATGAAGTTAGTAAAAGGTTGCTTGGAGGTCAAGGAAGTAACATGTTTAGTAATGTGAATCATGTTTCTTCTTATTAAATTCTTGCTCCACAAGGTACCTTATTATTTCATTTAACTTCTAGAGTTTTCTTAGAGTCTTTTTTTCTCCTAGTTTTTCTTGAGTCTTGGGTATACTGTAAAGATGAAACAAATTAATATAATAATTAAGTAGTTAGTTTTCCATAAGACAGAGATATATTTTTAGATAAATGAGACAATCTTTTGTAGTATTTCTTAATTATTTATTTTTGTCTCATTTATACAAGCAGTAATACAAAGTTTAACAATAAATATGACATTAAAATCTGAAAAGGCGCATTATTATGTCAATTTTCGTTGATATTTATCGTTAAACTTTCTATTTAAGTCTTTTTAACATGCTGTGATATTTTTTAGAAAAACTGATGAAAAATATCTATCTATAATAAAGTATTAATGTTATTTATTTTAACAAATTTTAATTAATACTAATATTTACATATATGCATGCACGGATAATCCCTAATCCGCCATGCATTGAATATCCTATACTAAGTAAAATTATATAATTCAAAAGTTACATAAAATTTAAAATATGACAATCATAAATAAAATGCAGCATTATAATATGTATGAACATGCCCAATTTTATGCTAAATCGCCTTTAAGGAGCCAATATCGTATATTAATCGGTTTTTACGGATTTGCACGATTTAACTTTTTAAAAATCACAATAATTACATAAATTCATATTTATGTACAAGTTAATTACCCTAACCTTCTTAGGACTCAAAATTAGTCTCCACTAACATTTGACAATAATTGAACTTGATTTCTAAATATTGTTCATAAATGGACTCAAAAACACAAAATTATGCTATAAACTTCAAATTAAATTATAAAAATTTCAAATAAATTCGAAATTTGAAATTTAAACTCATGAACATTCTGGAAAAATACCATGACACTCATAATATTCAAAAACTTAGGTTAAAAATTTCGAAAATTTATCGAGAAAAACAATGTTGCGGTTTATCGGAATTATCAATTATTACCATAAAAATATGAGAAAAATTATTTTTATCAACTTTTCACTTTTAGATCTGAAACATATGATAAAATTCAACATGCGACGCTTTTCCTTAGTCATGAAGTATGTTTTAGCATTTTTTACTAATTAAAGTCACTATTTATGTGATTTTTCGTCAAAAATTCATAAATCATGCATAAAGACTTCATTATAGCCAAATATTTTACACACATCTTGTAAAATTTCATGTGACAAGATACTAAATTTTCATGACCAGATTCGAAATATAACTCATATTAATCTATTTATCCATTTAAATATGATTTTAACTTGAAAAATCCATATTTCGAGCAAAACAACTCATTTTATGATGAAATTTTAGAGGCCATGAGTAGATAATATATGTGAAAACATATCCAAAAACCACTGAAAAAATCGAAGTGTAGCTATTTTTAGTCCAAAAATGACATTTTTATCATAAAAATCACATTTTAATGCCATTATTATATAAAATGAAAAATAAAATCCATAAATAAACCAAAATATCCTAAATACATTTTAAGACCAGAAACTTTAACATGCAAATAAATTTCGTGATATTTCATAATAAACACAAATTTATAAGTTTTGTTTGTTAATCTAATAACTCGGAAAAACAATAACCGATTTGCATGCAAACAACCTAAGGCGCTATGATACCAATTGTTAGAAAATATATATCTCATTAATTTACATATTCATATATGAAATAATTTATTTAGTTATAAAATAAATTGTTGGTCTTATGCATGCAAACTAAATAAGAAGAGATAAGAAAATCGTTTTCTCACCATCACAAATTCGGCCAAATGGGCACAAATAAAGGTCTCCTACCTTCATTTGTTCTTGAGCTAGAAAATACATTAGGATGATCATCCATGACTTCAAAATAGAAGCCTTCCAATAAGTAGCACCCAAGACATTCCATAATCCCACAAAATAATATGTACTAGATATTTGTAATGCGGTTTACCTTAAAATCGATTACTAACACTCATATACTACTACTAGTATTATTAGTGATTGATTTGTACAAATTAGATTCATAAAAATGATTTTTATGAAGAACAAGAGAGAGAGAGAGAGAGAGTAGTGTTTTTTCATAAAAACATAAGAGAAATGAATTATTGAGGAAAAACTCTCAATTGTATCCACCAAAAACCGGTGGGTAGAGGGCCTTTTAGGACCCTTTTTCTTTTTACTTTTTGTCTTCACAAGACTAATTAGTGTAAGGCTTTGTCACAGTCAAGTCACTATCAAGTGTCATAGACAAATAAATAAGACAAATGAATAAGACAAAACTTCTAAAATGCCCACCAATATTTCGGTTTATATGTGTAATATGGAGTCCATTTTATTTTTGTCAATTGTACAATTTTATGTCATGTGACATGTGACATGTCTTATGTCATGTTTTAATTTAAAATTCATATTTAACAAATTAAATATCATTTACAAATTAAATAAATCACATTTAACAAATTGACTAGTAATTCAAAATTACTTTCTCATAAAATGGTCATTTAAATACTAGTTAGTATAATTCACAACATCTTGTAATTATAACTAACTTATCATTCTCATCTCGCGTGTTTCGCAAACACCGATTAATTTTAGTAATATAACTTCTTAAATTACTAAATAAAATCTTATTTAATCACATTATAATAAGATGTCATTTTCTCTCTTATGATAAAATTTGTTCAATTTTAAGGAATTAATTAATCAGATCGACAACATACAATTAATTAACCTTTTTCAATTAAGGGAATCGTCCTTTAGGTGTGACCTCAAGGGATCAACTGATCACCACCGTCGCACGACAGTAATGTCAAACTCTAGCCAGCCAATCATTACCGATATGTGTGGACCACTTGACTATATATGTAATGTATCATCCCTTCCGTATTCTTGATATGAGATTTAAATATGTGATCAATATGATCGACAATTGTGATCGCATTATTGTCGGGAACACTTACTCCAACAGGTTAACACCCCTTCTTCCTGTGGTGAGCCAGCTGTGTTTTCTTCGCCATGTCCTGCTTTTAATATTGCAGGTTCTAGTACATGGACGATAGGTATGGTAGGGATTGTACCTGATTTGAATGTTGCCCCAGGGCAGCTAAGGCATCAGTCTCCACATTCTGGTCCTTGGGGATTTGCTTGATGTTGAAGGTTTTGAACCTGAGTTTCAACTCTTACGCTATTTCTAGGTAGGCCATCATAATGGGGTCCCTAGCTGCATAAGAGTTATTTACATGGTTTACGATAAGTTGGGAGTCACTGTATACCTGGAGGTGCCTGATTTTTAAGTCCAGAGCCAGCTGCAGACCCAAGATCAAGGCTTCGTATTCCGCTTCATTGTTGGTAGACTTGAATTCGCACCGAACTGCCTGGACCAAGAGGTCCCCTTGGGGTGATTTAAGGACCAGACCAACTCCTACTCCCTTTACGTTGGAGGCTCCATCTACATTTAGCTCCCACATCTGATCCCCTTTGTCTTCCTCCAGGGTGAGAATGTCCTTCTCGGCCTGCGTCTGGAGGGAGGGGCAAAAGTCGGAGACGAAATCTGCCAGAGCCTGGGACTTGATTGCTTCTCGAGGTTCGAACTTCAGGTCGTAGCCACTTAGGTGTATGGACCATTTGGCCATTCTACCTGATAACTCTAGTTTTCTCATTATAGTCTTAAGAGGATAATTAGTTGCCACAGAGATAGTATGTGACTCAAAATAAGGTCGTAACTTATAGGAAGCTGTGACTAATGCGAGTACAAGTTTTTCAAGTGAGGTGTACCTGGTCTCTACAGGTAGCAGAGACTTACTGACGTAGTATATTGGATGTTGTACTCCTTCTTGCTCTCGAACTAATACTGCGCTGACAGCTACCTCAGTTACTGAGAGATACAAGGACAAGGTCTCTCCGGGTTCTGGCTTTGATAGGAGTGGCAGAGTGCTTAGATATCGTTTCAGCTCGCTGAGTGCTTCCTCAAGTTCCTCTGTCCACTCGAACTTCTGGCTCTTCCTTAAGATGTCGTAGAATAACCTGCATCTGTCCGAGGACCTTGCTATGAACCTATTCAGAGCAGCCACCCGCCCTGTCAGGTGTTGTACATCCTTCGGCTTTTGAGGTGACTCTAGCTGGAGTATGGCCTTGATTTGATCAGTGCTGGCTTCTATCCCCCTCTGGGTGACCATATATCCTAGGAACTTCCCACTGGAGACTCCGAAGGTGCATTTTGACGGGTTCAACTTCATTTTATAATTTCTCAGGGTGCTGAAAGTGTCAGCCAGATGTTCGACGTGCTGTGTAACTTGCTTTGATTTCACCACCATATCGTCAATGTATACCTCCATGGTGCGGCCTATTTGTTCTTTGAACATCATGTTTACCAACCGTTGGTAGGTGGAACCTGAATTCTTTAGACCAAAAGGCATTACATTGTAACAATACATACCTCGCTCTGACCTGAATGTTGTCTTCTCCTGATCATCAGGATGCATCTTGATCTGGTTGTAGCCACTCCAAGCATCCAGGAATGTGAGCATCTCGTGGCCTGCTATGGCATCCACCATGGCGTCTATGTGCGGTAGAGGGAATGGATCCTTCGGGCAAGCTTTATTGAGGTCTGTGAAATCGACACAAACCCTCCACTTGCCGTTCTTTTTTGGAACAACCACCACATTAGATAACCACTCCGGGTACTTGACCTCCCTGATTTTTCCAGCAGCTAGCAAGTTGTCCGCCTCTTGGTTTATGACCTGGTGCCTCTCGAGAGCGAACTTCCTCCTCTTCTGCTGGACAGGTTTGTAGCTTGGGTCCACGCTCAGCTTGTGTGTTATTACACTAGGGTCTATCCCTACCATATCATTGTGGGACCAAGCAAAGCAATCCATGATAGCTTTCACTAATTGAACAAGTTCCTGACGGACATTACCTGTGCATTCTAATCCAATAAGTACGGTCCGTTCTGGTTGCAGCGCGTCCAGGCTGACTTCGTCCAGCTCCGCCTGAGGTGGCTCGACATATTCCTCCTGAATGCGCTGGCTCTGTAGTTGTTATGCTTGCGGTCGGGTTGTTGGTTTCAGGGCTATCTTGTAGCAATTCTTAGCTTCCTCTTGATCCCCACGTATCTCTTGCACTCCCCAGGGTGTTGGGAATTTCAGACATTGGTGGTAGGTTGAAGGTATTGCCTTCATTTCATGGATCCAGGGCCTGCCAAGAATCACATTGTAAGTAGAGGGCCCATCGATGACCAAGTATCTCACCTGTTTATTGACTCCTTTGGCGTAGGTTGGGATGACAATTTCTCCTAGAGAGTGCTTCGTTTCACCGCTGAAACCGACCAAAGGTACCTCTTTTGTTGCTAAGTCCTTCTCGCTGAACCCCATGCCCTTAAGTGTTTCCAGCATGATCAGGTTGACGGAGCTTCCTGTGTCCACCAGGATCTTTCTTACCTCGCAGTTTCCTATGGGGAGGGTGATTATCAGAGCGTCGTGGTGTTGTTCTGAAGTGTTTTGTGCATCCGTTTCATCAAAGGTGACTACTGGGAGGTCCTGGCGACTGATTCTGCAGGAGAATTCTGGCTTGTCTCCTTTGGTTTGCGTGGGATGCCTTTTGGCTGCTGAATAAGTCAGGCCGCACAATTCCGAGCCTCCTGTAATAACATTCACAATTCTAGTGCAAACAGGTGGAGGAGAAGGCAGAACCTGATTAGTGGAATTAACTTTAGTGGAGCCTCCTGGCAATAGGTGGTCTAAATTTCCTCGATCGTACTGGAATTTAACCTCCCGTCTCAGGGTGTAGCATTCATCGGTATCATGGCCTATGTCATCGTAGTACTCACACCTCTTGCTGGAGTGTCTTTTATCATTAGGACGCTCGTCAGTCCGCTTCCTAGGCCATCTGACTCCCCGTATCACCTTTAGGGTCTTGAGTACTCCTGCAAGGTTAGTTGAGAATTTATACTCACTTACTTTCGGAGGTGGCTCAGAGTTATTCTTTCCTCCTGGGCCTTCAGAAACTTTGTTCACAGGCTTGCTGTAGGGTTTGGCTCTTTCGCTCTGCTTCTTTACAGGTGCCTTTCTGGATGTATGATTTGTGCCATAGGCTGCTCTCCTGGGTCCTGAGTCTTCCTCCAGCCGCATGACCGCAAGTGCCTTCGTTTGCACTTCCTCGAAGGTAGCGCAAGGGTACTTGGTCAGGTCTTTATATAAATCTGAGTCCTGGCGGAGCCCTTGGCGGAAAGCTTCTATGGTCGTGGCTATGTCACACCGAGGGATTGCCACCTTCTCCCTGTTGAATCTGTTTAGAAAATATCCGGTAGCCTCCTCAGGTCCCTGCACTATCCGGTACAGGTCGCTGGTTTGTTTTTCTGGTCCGCGGCTGCTGGCGAACTGCTGGTGGAAAGCATTGACTAAGTCGGCGAAGCAGGTTATACTCTTATTGGGCAGACTGACGAACCACTGCAAGGATGCTCCAGACAGGGTGGATCCAAACCCTTTACACATACAGGCTTCTTTCAAGGAACCTGTCGTGGTGATCACCATCATCTTCTGCTTGTAATGGTTGATATGATCAAGAGGATCCGTGGTCCCGTCATAGAGTGTCATGGCTGGCGGCACACATCCTTTGGGAACACCAACAAGGGCTATGCCATCCACGAAAGGGGAGTCTGCGTAGCTATCACGTGTTGCCTTCTCCAGGGGTCGTGCTACACCCGGAATCCTGTACATCAGGTCCCTCAATTCCTGGTACTGCTGTTCCAGCAAGCTGCCTGTTCCTGCAAGAGGGTTAGAGACAGGCGGATAAGAGCCAACAGATGTACCTCCAAGCGAGGCTCCTCCTGGGAATTGACTGCCTGGCTGACTTGCCAAGGGCGTTGCATGGATGATGGTTCCTGACTGCCACTCTGGTGCCTGCTGAGAAGAGGTTCCTCCTACACAGGTTCCTCCAGAGAAATGACCGCTCGCTGGGTTCATCATACCGGTGCTGGGTCCTGGATTCCATCCTGCCACCTGCTGGATGGATGTTCCTGCAAAAGATTGCAAGTTAGTCCCTGGTTGGCTTGTTGGGAAATGTGTCCTCAACAATAGTGCGATCACATGATTTAAATATCATTATTAAATCTCATTTTAAAGAATACAATTGGGAAGTAATTTTGTTACTGTCAACTGGTCAACATATATCGGTAATGATTGGCTGACTAGAGTTTGACATTACTGTCGTGTGACGGTGGTGATCAGTTGACCCCCTAGGTCATACCTAAAGGGCAACACTCTTAATTGATTATTTAATTGATCGTATAACGTTGCGAGTTAATTAAATTACTTGAAAATTGACGGACGATTTTGGAAGTAAAATTTACGTATCAAATTGAAATGTGATTAAATGAGATACGGTCTGAGTAATTAAATTGTATAATTACTCGGATGAAATAAATTGTTTAAAGTAACAATTAAAATGAATGAATTATTATAAATTCAATCAGTTGAAATTTATAAATGGTAAAATATTTTGGCACAAGTAATTATGAAATTACTAAGTCGATTTTTGTATGTGACGTATTTTTATTAATACGTTGATTTTTAATATGTTAAAAATACATAACATATTTATGTCACATATGACATGTGACACATTGACAATTGACAAAAATAATATGGGATCCATATTATGTAAAGTGCCGAAAAATTGGGGAGCATTAAGCTAGTTAATTGTTTTATTTAGTTGATAAAACATAATGATGAAAAAGCAAGTCTAGGCATGCAAGCCTATTGTTCCTTGTGAAGAACAATTTTTCCATGCATTGGCTCCCCAATAGCTCTCCTCTTACACGGTTTTGGGGAAGAAAAACTATCATTGTTTTTCTATAATTTTTACCTAATACTATACTAAGTGTAGTGTATTATTTTCATTCTAAGATTATCATCCAAAATCAAGTTCTAGAGAGAAGAAAAATCCTCCTCATCTTCTCTCATAAAACCGAAATAATATAAGTGTTTTATAAAGTTTTGGTTCAATTTTCTACCTTTGATTAATATTATAACTAGTATTTGTAATATTAATTATATTAAGAGGAGCCTTGGGTATAATACATAGGGAGAGATCTTACACTTAGATCTTTATTCTTCCATTGGAAAAGCTCAAGAATAAGAAGAGAAAGGTGATCTCTCTTGTGCCCTAATAGCCGAAATCTACTATGTAAGGACATGATTTCTCCTCTATTTATATTATTGTTTGCATGCATAAGATCCGTTTTAATTTTATGACAAATTAGTTTAGACATATATGAGTATGTTAACATGTATATGAATCTACATTTCCTTCAATCGGTATCAAAAGCCACGGTTGTTTGCATGCAAATTGGTTAAAAGTTTTTCCGAGTTATATGAATAACAAATAAAACTTGTAAAATTTGTGTTATTATGTTATATCACGAAATTATTACATGCATGTTAATATTTCTGGTCCTAAAGTGTTTTAGGATATTTTGGTTAATTTTTCGGATTTTTATTGTTCATATTTTACAATAATGGCATTTAAATGTGATTTTATGAGTAAAAATGTCATTTTTGGTCTAAAAATAGCTATACTTCGAATTTTCACTTGGTTTTTGGATACGTTGTTACATATATTATTTTGAGATAACCTGAAAATTTTCATAATTTTTGGACTTGTTATGCTCGAAAAATGAATTTTTCATTATTAAATTCGGATTTAAGAGAAAAATAGGTTAATATGAGTTAAATTTCGAATCTGGTCATAGAAAATTAATATGTTGTCACATGCAATTTTACAAGATGTGTGTAAAATAATTGGCTATAAAGAAGTCTTTTAGCATGATTTATGAATTTTTGAAGAAAAATAGCATAAATAGTGACATTATTAGTTGGAAATTAATAAAACATAATCTATGACTTAGGAAAAACGTCTAATGTTGCATTGTATTGTATTTTTCAGATCTAAAATTGAAAAGTTAATGAAAATAATTTTTCCATGTTTTTATGATTATTTTATTAAATATCGATAAACCGCAACATTGTTTTTCCTAAAATTTTCAAATTTTTAACCTAAGATTTTGAACATTATGAGTGTCATGGAATTTTTCCAGAATGTTCATGAATTTAAATTTCAAATTTTGAATTTATTTGAAATTTTTGGATTTATTTGAAGTTTAATAGCTTATTTTTGTAATTTTGGTCCTTTTATGAACAATTTTGTAAATAAAAGTTAATTATGGTCAAATTACTAGTGGAGACTATATTTTGAGTCCTAAGAGGTTAGGGTAATTAACTTATGCATAAATATGAGTTTATGCATTTTTGTGATTATAAAATGTTGAAATCACGCAAATCCGTAAAAACCGAGTAATATACGATATTGGCTATTTAAAAGGCGATTTAGCATAAAAATTGAGCATGTTCATACATATTATAATGCTGCATTTTTCTTTATGATTGTCATAATTTTAATTTATGTAATTTTGAATTATGTAATTTTACTTAGTATGGCCTTAGATTTTAATTGATATTTCCCGAAATGTATGGGAATATCGATTCGGTTGTAATTTTTATTGTGATCTCGTATCACCATTTTGTAATTTAATAGATTTATTTTATTTTAGTTACAAATGTATAAATAGGAAATTATGTAATTTATTATGTAATTTTATTCATTCCGGAGTTCCAAAAGACGGATTTCTTCAAGAATGGCGATACATAAAGACGGTGTTACCTCGAGATGTGTGCCACAACCGAAGTTCAAGGGACCAATGGAGTTGGTTTCCGAATATGTAATAGATTAATAGTTTTTCTATTTTAGGAAAGGCCATACTAGGATTTATTTATTTTATGCTTGCATTTTATTTTATGTCGCATGCATCGCTAAATCGCCATAACTAAAACATGCATCCTTATTTTATCGAGTTTATCGACCGTGTCAATTCGAATTATCATAGTTCACCGCTTTAGTTCACTTAAAACGTGATAGATAATAAATTGACATGACCTCTCGCTAAAACAAACAATTGAGACATGGCCTTACCAAATAGTAGAAACCATGAAAACCTATTTCGCGAGGGAGTGCACTCGGCCCTACCGGGGTACAAACCTTGTTACGTAGGGGAAGTGGGTGATGAATGTTAATCCACCGAGTTCATGTTAATGAGGGTTTCATCGGCCATACCGTGCCCAAGTTGATGTGGGCTTGGATCATGGACACATTTATTCGAAATTTGGATTGAGCTCAACGGAAGTATTCGCGATCGTAGTTGCATGTGTTCCGGGCTATAGATAAATATTAGAGTAATTTTATCGACCAAGAGTTCTAAAAGTAGAATCGATTAAAACGTTAATCCACCGAGTTATATTGATAAGGGTTTCATCGGCCATACCGTGCCCAAGTTAATATGAATTTGGATCTTGGAATCATTTACTATAGTTGGGTAGAGGTCACTATATAAATGTTCATATCTTGTTAATTTACAAGTATGATTTAAAAAGACAAATGTTAATATTTCCTTTCCTCCATATTTGTAGTGAATTACAATGAATCCATCAAATGCTACCGCACCTATTACTATTGAGTCATATCACCATGTTCTTGACGACATATGCTCCAACAATAATTTCGATACAACTAGAGAACTTCATTTCGGGATAGGTTCGGATGGAAACCTTAATTTCATCACTTCTTCTAAACCACCCACTACTACTAGACCTCGTGTGAGTCCGTCTCAGGAAGACTACCTCACACAATCTATAGGGTCTTTATCTCTGGAAGATAAAGATGCCAAAGCTAGTGGGAGCTCTAGCAATCAAGTTCTTGCTTCAAAGGGCAAGAGGTTCAAGAAGAAGGGAAAGAAAATCAAGAACTTCAAGCAAGTTAATGATGAGTGCCATTATTGCTATGGCATGGGACATTGGCTAAGGAATTGCCCTATGTATTTGCGAAATATAAGGGAAGGACTCATTACTCCAAAAGGTACAATTCCTAAAGAAATTTATGTTATTGATATAAATTATACTTCCACTACGACATGGGTACTAGATACCGGTTGTGGTTCTCACCTTTGTAATCATTTACAGGGTTTAAGAGATGTGGAGAAGCTTAGCAAGGGAGATGTGGATCTTCGACTTGGAAATGGAGCTCGGGTAGCGGCCGAATCCAAAGGAACTTATGTTCTAGCTTTGCCACACGGTTTTGAGTTGTATTTGCATAATTGTTTTTATGTTCCTACGCTCTCTAAAAACATTATTTCAATCGCCATGCTAGACATGGACGGTTTTTGTTTTGTCATTAAGAACAATCGTTGCTCTATTTCTAGGAATGATTTGGTTATTGGCCAAGCTTCTTCCGTAAATGGCATTTACATTTTAGAGACCTCAAATCCGACAAATGATATTTATAACATTCAATCAAAGAAACTCAAAACAAGTGACCCAAGTGAAGCGTTCATTTGGCATTGTCGATTAGGTCACATAAACGAGAATCGCATCAAAAGATTAATTTCTACTAATGTGATTACACCATTTGATTATCAATCATTTGGTACATGCGAATATTGCCTACTTGGCAAAATGACTCGTAATCCTTTTAGTGGTAAAGGGACTCGAGCTAGTGAGCTATTGGGACTCATACACACCGATGTGTGTGGACCAATGAGTATCACCGCTCGTGGTAATTATGACTACTTTATAACCTTCACCGATGACTTAAGTAGACATGGGCATGTCTATTTAATGAAACATAAGAGTGAAGCGTTTGAGAAATTCAAGGAATTTCAAAACAAAGTAGAGAACCAATTGAACAAAAAGGTAAAAGCTCTACGATCCGATCGTGGTGGTGAATACCTAAGCCTTGAATTTGATTCACACTTGAAAGGTTGTGGTATTATATCACAACTTTCTCCACCCGGAACACCACAACTCAATGGTGTTGCCGAAAGGAGGAATCGAACCCTACTTGATATGGTTCGATCCATGATGAGCCAAACCGAGTTACCGAACTCGTTTTGGGGATTTGCGCTTCAAACCGCAATTAGATCTTTGAACAATAGTCCCACTAAATCCACCGAAAAGACTCCATATGAGATGTGGACGGGAAAGGTTCCCAATATATCCTATATGAGGATTTGGGGATGTGATGCTTACGTCAAGACTAAAGCCGACAATAAGCTTGCCCCAAGATCCGAAAAATGCACCTTTGTAGGTTACCCCTCGCATTGTCGAGGATACTACTTCTACAAACCTCAAGAAAACAAAGTGTTTGTGTCTAGTGAGGCTGTCTTCTTAGAAAGTCAATTTATTTCTAAGAGACAGAGTGGGAGAAATTTTGAACTTGATGAAGTTCAAGAGCTACAAACCGAGGTAGAGACGCATGAAGATGTTCCTTCGTCGTCTAACGCGGTAGTACCTCCTCCACTAAGAAGGACGGGCCGAGTAATTCGCCATCCCGATCGATATGTGGGACTTATCGAGGAAGATGGAACACTCGATGTGTTGCTTATGGAAAGTGACGAGCCCGCCACCTACAAGGCCGCAATCTCTAGTCCTAATTCCACCTTATGGCTTGAAGCCATGAAGTCCGAAATGGATTCTATGCTTGAAAACCAAGTTTGGGACTTGGTAGATTTGCCTAAAGGGGCAAGACCCTCCAATGCAAATGGATATTCAAGGTCAAAAATGGCATAGAAGGACATGACGATGTCTACAAAGCTAGGCTAGTGGCAAAAGGATTTACCCAAGTCCAAGGTCTCCATTATGATGAGACCTTCGCCCCGTAGCCATGCTAAGATCCATACGGATTTTGTTAGCGATCGCCGCATTTCATGATTATGAGATATGGCAAATGGATGTCAAAACCGCTTTTCTAAATGGGCATTTAGAAGAGGAAGTGTACATGATACAACCCGAAGGTTTTGTTGATTCTAAAAATCCTAACAAAGTGTGCAAGCTTAAGAGATCCATTTATGGTCTTAAGTAAGCATCTAGAAGTTGGAATCATCGATTCAATCATGTTATAAAAGAAAATGGTTTCACTCGAAATGTTGAGGAACCATGTTTATACATGAAATTCAGTGGGAGAAATGTTGTGTTCCTAATCTTGTATGTCGATGACATACTACTCATTGGAAATGATATTCCAATGTTGTCTTCTGTTAAGAAGTGGTTAGGTAACCACTTCCAAATGAAGGATTTAGGAGAGGCACAACGCATATTAGGTATCCGGATCTATAGAGATAGACCCAAGAGGATATTGGCACTAAGTCAAGAGTCTTATGTTGATAAGATTCTTCGACGATTCAGCATGGACAAATCCAAAAGGGGTTTGGTACCTATGGTAACCGGAACGATATTGAGCAAGACTCAATGTCCCTCCGAACCCCATGATGTTGAACGCATGAAGTTGATCCCTTACGCTTCCGCTGTTGGATCAATCATGTATGCCATGATATGCACACGTCCTGATGTCTCGTATGCCTTGAGCATGACGAGTAGATATCAAGGAAATCCAGGTGAGAGTCACCGGATTGCTTTGTCAAGAACATCCTTAAGTACTTGAGAAGAACTAAGGACTCTATCCTTGTGTTTGGAGGAGACACTGAGTTGCGTGTTACAGGATACACGGACTCAAGTTTTCAAACAGATAGAGATGACATGAAATCACAAGTGGTTTTGTTTTCATGCTCAATGGTGGTGCCGTAAGTGGAGAAGCTTCAAGGAAGTCAGAATCATGATTCGACAACGGAGGCTGAGTACATAGCAGATCGAAGCGCCAAGGAAGCTATGTGGATCAAGTAATTCACGGAAGGTCTAAAAGTAGTACCTACCGCCGATGATCCCATCACTCTCTATTGTGATAATAGTGGGACGATCTTCCAAGCTAAGGAGCCAAAGTCTAGTAATAGATCTAGACATGTACTTAGAAAGTATCATGTAATAAGAGATTTCATTGAAAGAAAGGAAATTGCGATTTGTAAGGTTGGGACGGATGACAACATAGCCGATCCGCTCACCAAGCCTTTATCGCAGGCTAAGCATGATGGGCATGTTGCGTCCATGGGACTTAAACGTGTACCAAATTTTTGTTAGATTTTGAAATGAAATAAAAGTGTTGTTTTTGTTCATAATCGCATTTGTCTTTTATCCTTAATTTATACTTTGTTACATACAAACGGGTTGTAGAGACAATTGAACCCCGTTAAAGTGAACATGGATTAACATTGTTTTGCCCATAGTTACTTATATGAGGTGACGTCTCGAAGTGACTAGAGTGTGAGGCGATTGATGGCAAGTTCAAGTGCCATACAGTCATGTGAGATGACTAGTCGATCACATAGGCAGACTGTTAGGAACATTTTGTCGGGCCTAATGACCGCTTATAGAGTTCTGGCAAATTTATATAGCCTGGTCGTGGCGAGAGCTACTATAGTGTTCTAATGAGTCGATTCTTTTGACTAGAGACTATTCGCCTAAGATGGCACGATTTTGATTAACTTTGATTTGTGTTACTACGACCTTCGTAAATGGGGTCAAATGGGCATATTTTGGGTTATGATGGTGTGGCTAGTCGAAGGGAATGAGTGCGATAGGAATTGTCCACCCCTTGTCAGGGTTATAACAATATCTCGGGGCCACTCGAGGAGCAATGAATCGAAATGCGTGGCCACGCTCGGAAGGTATCCGAGTGGATAAATCCGATCAATCGCTTATTCTCCGGATCGAGGAAACCACTCTCGATATGATCACTTGCAAGTACGACCTGAAAGACACCTTGCATTGAGTGGGAGATAGTAATAGGACAAGAGAATTGGTGACGCACACTTGTCGAGGACAAGTGGGAGATTGTTGGGAAATGTGTCCTCAACAATAGTGCGATCACATGATTTAAATATCATTATTAAATCTCATTTTAAAGAATACAATTGGGAAGTAATTTTGTTATCACAACTCGGTCAACATATATCGGTAATGATTGGCTGACTAGAGTTTGACATTCTTGTCGTGTGACGGTGGTGATCAGTTGACCCCCTAGGTCATACCTAAAGGGCAACACTCTTAATTGATTATTTAATTGATCGTATAACGTTGCGAGTTAATTAAATTACTTGAAAATTGACGGACGATTTTGGAAGTAAAATTTACGTATCAAATTGAAATGTGATTAAATGAGATACGGTCTGAGTAATTAAATTGTATAATTACTCGGATGAAATAAATTGTTTAAAGTAACAATTAAAATGAATGAATTATTATAAATTCAATCAGTTGAAATTTATAAATGGTAAAATATTTTGGCACAAGTAATTATGAAATTACTAAGTCGATTTTTGTATGTGACGTATTTTTATTAATACGTTGATTTTTAATATGTTAAAAATACATAACATATTTATGTCACATATGACATGTGACACATTGACAATTGACAAAAATAATATGGGATCCATATTATGTAAAGTGCCGAAAAATTGGGGAGCATTAAGCTAGTTAATTGTTTTATTTAGTTGATAAAACATAATGATGAAAAAGCAAGTCTAGGCATGCAAGCCTATTGTTCCTTGTGAAGAACAATTTTTCCATGCATTGGCTCCCCAATAGCTCTCCTCTTACACGGTTTTGGGGAAGAAAAACTATCATTGTTTTTCTATAATTTTTACCTAATAATATACTAAGTGTAGTGTATTATTTTCATTCTAAGATTATCATCCAAAATCAAGTTCTAGAGAGAAGAAAAATCCTCCTCATCTTCTCTCATAAAACCGAAATAATATAAGTGTTTTATAAAGTTTTGGTTCAATTTTCTACCTTTGATTAATATTATAACTAGTATTTGTAATATTAATTATATTAAGAGGAGCCTTGGGTATAATACATAGGGAGAGATCTTACACTTAGATCTTTATTCTTCCATTGGAAAAGCTCAAGAACAAGAAGAGAAAGGTGATCTCTCTTGTGCCCTAATAGCCGAAATCTACTATGTAAGGACATGATTTCTCCTCTATTAATATTATTGTTTGCATGCATAAGATCCGTTTTAATTTTATGACAAATTAGTTTAGACATATATGAGTATGTTAACATGTATATGAATCTACATTTCCTTCAGGCTACTAGACAAATTACTACCTGGGGTTGGCTGCAAGCTGAGTGGTCGATCAAAGGACAGGAATCCTAATCCACTGGGCTCGATGGCTTCTCTGGGTGGTATTCCTTCGAGATCCAGTCTGGTGATCAGTTCTAATGGAATCTGTCGGGACGATACACTGGAGGCTGAGGCTGGGGCCTCAGAAGGTGGAGGCAGTGCAGCTGACGTAGTCCTAGGCCGGGTTACTGTTGCGATCTGGTTTCTGAGATCTTGGTTGTCCTTCCTCAAGCTTTCGATGGCCTTGTGCAGGGTGTCCATTCCTTCTAATACCACTTGCATTGGGTCTGGTGATGAGGCTCCTGATTTTTTGGGAATTCCTCTTGACACAGTCTCCTGAATCTGGATCCTGCTAGGACTGCTTTCCCTACTGGATCTCGTCACACTGGGTGTTGCTGACGCTTTTGTAACACCCCCATACTCCGAGTGCCTTACCAGGACCACTCAGGTATGAAGACATCACCATCTCGGTTGCCCGAGGCATGATAATCAAATAGACAAAACAGAAACAACATTTATTATAAGTAGTTTAATGAATAAGTACAATCCTCGAAACCAAACTGAAAGTACAATACATTATTCCAAACTAACTGTTCTCAACTGAAATGTAAATAAAACTAAACTACAGCGGAAGACTCTATCGTCATGTCGTGGCCATCCCAAACTATCCCAAGATTATCATCTCTATACTGTTCAATATCTGCTCACCATCCCCGAATGGATCACCGCAGTTTTACAAAACAACACCGGTCGACTAATCACACAATCAATACGATAACAACAATAAGACAAACAGACAAATTAATCAATCACACACACAACACCACCAACTCCCATCATCTCAATACTTGATCGTCCACTGGACCCGCTGCGATGGGGACCGCAGCCGTTCCCACCTAAGCCCCGCTCATCGTACGAGCGATAACCCCGTCCATTAATGTGCACATCCCCTTTCGTGGCGGGTTCCACGAAGGGCGAAACTAGGGCGTGAGATCACTCCCGCAAGTGACCCCACTCAGCCGAGAACGCATCTCGAGAACCATCAACAACACAACCACAAACACCATTACAAACACAATCATCATATCAAGCAACTAACTACAAAGACATCACCAATATTCCATTATGGGACTAATACTGAGTAGGAAATCCTACCCGGAAAGCACAACACGCAGACGGTATCTACAAAATGTCTCAAAACAACTCTTCTATGAATTCTCCTCCTAACATATAACACATAAAGACTACCAATTACTTACTATTCACAAAACCCCAAATCCCAAATTAGGGTTTGACCAAACCTAGCAAAACATTATATAAATTATATTAGAAGCTTACCCTCGACGCAAGGAATCCAACGACACGAACTACGATGCAAACCGACCGTCGAACTCCGGAATTGTCAAGAACGCGATTAGGAAGAAGACAAGTTGCTTTCTCTCTTAAACAGGTTTTAGGTTTTGTAAAAAGTGATTTAGAACAAAGACGAATTGGTTTAAATACCTTAATCGCGTAATTAACAAAACCCGAGAAAACTCCCCGTAAACCGGACACTCGATCGAGTACCCAAGGTACTCGATCGAGTACCCCTACTCGATCGAGTGCCCCACTACTCGATCGAGTGCCCAACAGTCGAAACTATTTTATTCTCGCAACATACCCTTACTCGACAGAGTAAGGGCTACTCGATAGAGTACCCCCAAGACCATAAATACGGAGTATTACAGTCTTCCCTCCTTAAAAGGAACTTCGTCCCCGAAGTTCAAACCACTACTAAACAAAGGTACTCCCATAAGCTTCCCGACTCGAAGGTCAAAATAAACACAACGTAAAACATGCTACTAACCAACCCAACTTATCCCGACAAACATACCGACACAACATATAAAAGGGGTGTAAAAACTCTTAAAAACTCTCGCGATCATCTCCTACCCCCCTAAAAGAAACAAGGTTACGTCCCCGTAACCATACATACCTGATCAAAAAGGAAAGGGTAACGCTCTTTCATGATATCCTCCGCCTCCCATGTAGCTTCCTCAGTCTCATGGTTAGACCAAAGGATCTTAAGTAAAACTGTCTCACCACTCCCGGTCTTTCTAACTTTTTCGGTCTAGGATCCGCTTAGGCATCTCAAGGTATGATAAAGACTCATCCAGCTCTAAGCTCTCTGCCTCCAACACATGTGACGGGTCACTCACATACTTCCGCAGCTGCGATACATGAAACACATTATGCACTCTCTCCAAAGCAGCCGGTAAAGCCAAACGATAAGCCACTTCCCCAACTCGCTCTAAGATCTCATAAGGCCCTATAAACTTCTGACTTAGCTTGCCTTTCTTCCCAAACCTCATAACTCCTCGCATAGGAGACACCTTCAGAAGAACCTTATCCCCAACCTGAAACTCTATGTCCCGACGATGTAGATCTACATAACTCTTCTGTCGATCCTGGGCTGCTCTCATCCGTTCCCTGATCATCTTAATCTGTTCCACCATCTCATGTACCATCTCTGGTCCTAAAACCACTGCCTCAGCACTATCGTCCCAACAGATCGGACTCCTACATCTCCTCCCATACAAAGCCTCAAACGGTGCCATACCAATACTGGTGTGATAGCTGTTGTTGTAAGAAAACTCTATTAAGTCCAACCTCTGCTCCCAGCTACCACCAAAATCCATCACACAAGCTCGCAACATATCCTCAAGAGTCTTGATTGTTCTCTCAGTCTGCCCATCTGTCGCAGGATGAAATGTCAGTACTCATCTTCAAAGTTATTCCCAACGATTCCTGCAACTCCTTCCAAAACCTTGATATAAACCTCGCATCTCTGTCAGACACTATGTCCTTAGGGACTCCATGTAACTTAAGCACGTTCTTTCGATAGGCCATAGCCAATTGTGCCTTAGTCCATGTATCTTTCATTGGAACAAAGTGAGCTGACTTGGTCAACCGATCCACTATCACCCAAATCATATTGTTACCTTGTTGACTCTTCGGCAAACCTACAATGAAATCCATGGAAATGGATTCCCACTTCCACTCAGGCACCTCCAAAGACTGAACCTTACCTTGTGGTCTTCTCTGTTCCCCTTTAACTCTCTGGCATGTCAAACAACGGGACACAAACTCAGCTATCTCTTTCTTCATCCCAGGCCACCAAAACGTTTTCTTCAAATCTTTGTAAAGCTTGTCTCCACCCGGATGAACTGAATATGGTGTGCAATGCGCTTCTATCATGATTGTCTTTTTCAACTCCTCGTCATTAGGAACACACCACCTACCATCAAACCTCAAGCTACCGTCTCAGTATGAATGGAAAACCGGGACACTGTCCCTTTCTCTACTCCAGCTCTCCACTCCACTATCTTAGGATCCAAAGCCCGTTTACCTCGAATATCATCATAAAACTCCATGTGTCTTTGTCATATCACCCATAGCATCCCCTTTCTGCATCATATGAATCCCAAAGCTCGCTACCTCATCCCTCGGCCTCATCAAAGATAGAGCCGTACACAAGGAATGTACACTCTTTCTACTCAAAGCATCAAGAACAACGTTGGCCTTTCCTTCATGGTAGATGATTTCCATGTCGTAATCGCCAATCCACTCCATCCACCTCCTCTGTCTCATGTTCAACTCCTTCTGCGTGAAGATGTACTTGAGACTCTTGTGATCAAAAAATACCTTAAAGATTGCTCCATAAAGGTAGTGCCTCCAAATCTTGAGAGCAAACACCACCGCACCCAACTCCGTGGTCATGAGTAGGGTAATTCTCCTCATAAGGCTTCAACTGCCTAGAAGCATAGGCAATTACTTTACCATTCTGCATCAACACACATCCCAACCCATTCTTCGAGGCATCTGTATAGACCTCTAAATTCTCGCTCCCTTCATGGTAATGCCAAGACAGGAGCTGTGGTCAAACGCTCCTTTAAGGTTTAGAACGCCGTCTCACAACTCTCATCCCAACGAAACCTGTTCTCTTTCCTCATCAATGCTGTCATCGGTCTAGCTATCTTGGAGAAATCCTTCACGAACCGCCTGTAGTATCCAGCTAAACCCAAGAAACTCCTCACCTCAAAGAACATTCTTCTGCTTCCCACTTTGTCACCGCTTCAATCTTCGCCGGATCCACAGCTACCCCATCTTTAGAGATTACATGCCCCGGAAAAGCAACTTTCTCTAACCAGAACTCACACTTGGAAAACTTAGCATACAACTCATGATCTCTCAAAGTCTGCAACACGATCCTCAGATGCTCCTCATGCTCCTCCTTAGTCTTAGAGTAGACTAAGATGTCATCGATAAACACCACTACAAACTGATCCAAGAACTGTCTGAAGATCCTATTCATCAAATCCATAAACACTGCCGGCGCATTAGACAACCCAAATGGCATCACCACATACTCATAATGGCATTACCTCGACGTGAAAGCTGTCTTCGGTATATCCACATCTCTAATCTTCACCTGATGGTACCCCGACCTCAAATCGATCTTAGAAAAGACCGTTGCACCACTCAACTGATCAAACAGGTCATCTATCCTTGACAAAGGATACTTGTTCTTTATCGTCACACGGTTCAGCTCCCGGTAGTCTATGCATAACCTCAAAGTTCCATCCTTCTTCTTCACGAAAAGAATTGGTGCTCCCCAAGGCGATACACTTGGTCTAATGTATCCCTTCTCTATCAAATCATCCAACTGCTTCCTAAGCTCCTGCATCTCCTTAGGACCCATACGGTACGGTGCCTTAGAGATTGGCCCCGTCCCTGGCTTCAACTCAACGGTGAAATCTATCTCCCTCTTCGGTGGCAACCCCGGAATCTCCTCTGAAAAACATCTCGCATACTCTCCCACCACTGGTATCTCGTCAATCGCCAGGCTCTCTATCCGGTCATCTCTCACATGGCACAAAATCGAGGGACATCCCTTCCTCGGATACGACTTCAAAGTGACAGCTGCAATCAACTTAACTTTGGGTTTGACTAGAAACCCACGATAAGACACACTTACACCCTTAGGACCTCTAAGGGACACTCTCTTTTGATGACAGTCTATCTTAGCCTTATACTTTCCTAACCAATCCATCCCAACTATCATCTCAAAACCATTAAAAGGAAACTCTAGCAAGTCTACAGGGAAATCGACTTGCCCAACTATCAAAGGTACATCTCTAAACAACCTCCCACACGATACAGACTCACCTGAAGGTATGAAAACTTGCTCCCTAACAGACTCATATACTCTCAAACCCAACTGTTTTACATGACTCGAAGACACAAACGATTGAGAAGCCCCCGAATCAAACAAAACGAACGTAGCAATACCATTAACAAGGAATGTACCGGTGATAACGTGCGCATCCTCCTCAGCTGCCTTCTTGTCCATCATGAACAACTTGCCATCGGTCTTCCGCCCACCTCCCTGGACAAGATTACTAGGCGATGCGGTCGGCTTAGCACCCGACCCTTGATTGTTGTTGTTGTTCATCGGTGTCTTCGATAAGAATTACCGCCGTTGCGGTTGCCTCCACTCGATAGCTCGACCTCCCGGTTTGGCCATGATCCAGGTGGGTCATTGCTCGCAAAGCTCGTGCGGGTCTCGAAAAGATCCCGGTGCGCTCGTGCACTCATGTCTCTTGTGGCCTACACCACCACAACCAAAGCAGGTCACTCCCCAGCTGTTGCTCACACTCCCACGACCTCGCCCAAAGGAAGTTCCAGCACTAAACCCAGTCCCAGAAGAAAATCCCTTTGATTGATTGTGGTTGCCTTTCTTGAAATTAGATTGGCCACCACCCTCGCTCTCGGACTTCCTCTTCTCTCCGCCGACCTCTCCCGAGCCATCTCCACTAGCCTCTCGGCTCTCCCACCCTCTCATATGCTTCCTTCACATCGCAAGGACTCCCACGGGTAACTTATCCATAATTTTCGTGGTTAGCCCTCTCTCAAACCTCAAAGCCGATTCTCCTCACTCAAACCCATGTCCTCGGATATCCGGATTTCTCATTGAACTGCCTGTAGTACTCAGCCACAGACATCTCAGGTAGTCATCTTAAACTTATCGAACTCCTCCCTCAACTTACTCCTCACATGTTCTGGTACGAACTCCTTCCTCACACCCTACGAAACTCCTCCCAAGGTATAGCGGGGTAACCCCGGGTTGGTATATATCTCCTTGGCACTCACTTTCACCGAATCCCACCATTTGCCACCGCCTCCCTCGGATAGAATGCAGCCTGATCCACTCTCATCTCATCGGGACAAAAACTAAATCCAAAGATGTTCTCCATCTCCCTCGGCCAACTATCAAGATGGTTAGGCTCCTCAACTCCCTTGTACTCCTTCGGGTTAAACCTCGCAATATAGAGGCTGACTTTAGCATGGTCAACCTCCTTCTCCTTACTCTTATCCTTGTCCTCATTCACTCTCTTCGGGGTCTCGAAGAGCGTCCTGGTGCTCTAACATCTTGACGATGTCATCCGTAGTCATAACCTCAGCTCTCGCGTACAAAGCATTTCTCTTGGGCGGCATCTTGAAGCTATAGAAGAAAGGGATAAACATAAACACGCGTACTAAACCTCAAAACACGAAAACGCGCTGCATAGGACCTACTCGATCGAGTATCCAAACCCACTCGATCGAGTAACGGGCTACTCGATCGAGTGCCCCCATGTACTCGATCGAGTACCCAAACTCCAGAACCAAACAGACCTTCTGATCTCTAACCCACTCGATCGAGTATCTAGGCTACTCGATCGAGTGACCCCCTACTCGATCGAGTACCCCTAGTTACTCGATCGAGTGCCCCAAAACTCGATTCTGGACTCAAAATCGTTAAAAACCTACCCGATCGAGTCAGCCTTACTCGATCAAGTACCCCCAATACGTAAGAGCTACCCGCATATTACGTCGTATACTAACATGCTACCTTTATAAAATCATATGGTATCATAATACATATGCTACGCATCTATTATACTATCAACAAGATCAATTCATCATGCTATTAAAGCCACATTGTAAACATCCAACATGTTATTCCATCATCACGTCTACATATATATATTACCTTTCTTTCACATTCTCAACTTCTCCTTCAACATCCAACAATCAAATCACACATTCCATCACATTGTCACGCAAGTTACTTAGCACACACATGACTCAACACACATTTTCCCCATGTGACCGGTTCAAAGTTGTAGGGCGACCCCGCGACTTTAGGACGTCTCCCAAGCCTTTGCACTAGCTCCTACAACTTTTACCCCGGGTTCATTTTAATTGACTCCCTATGTTCATTAAGTTCATTGGTTACAGGTTTCAGGATCGTCGCTCTGATACCATTTGTAACACCCCCATACTCCGAGTGCCTTACCAGGACCACTCAGGTATGAAGACATCACCATCTCGGTTGCCCGAGGCATGATAATCAAATAGACAAAACAGAAACAACATTTATTATAAGTAGTTTAATGAATAAATACAATCCTTGAAACCAAACCGAAAGTACAATACATTATTCCAAACTAACTGTTCTCAATTGAAATGTAAATAAAACTAAACTACAGCGGAAGACTCTATCGTCATGTCGTGGCCATCCCAACTATCCCAAAGATCATCTCTATACTGTTCAATATCTGCTCACCATCCCAATGGATCACCGCAGTTTTACAAAACAACACCGGGTCGATACTAATCACACAATCAATACGAGATAACAACAATAAGACAAACAGACAAATGAATCACACACACACAACACCACCAACTCCCATCATCTCAATCTCGACCGTCCACTGGACCCACCACGCCATGGGGGACCGCAGCCGTTCCCACCTAAGCCCCGCTCATCGTACGAGCGATAACCCTGTCCATTAATGTGCACATCTCCTTTCGTGGCGGGTTCCACGAAGGGCGAAACTAGGGCGTGAGATCACTCCCGCAAGTGACCCCACTCGGTAGAGAACGCATCTCGAGAACCATCAACAACACAACCACAAACACCATTACAAACACAATCATCATATCAAGCAACTAACTACAGCACATCACCAATATCCCATTATGGGACTAATACTGAGTAGGAAATCCTACCTGGAAAGCACAACACGCAGACGGTATCTACAGCTGTCTCAAAACGCCTCTTCTATGAATTCTCCTCCTAACATATAACACATAAAGACTACCAATTACTTACTATTCACAAAACCCCCAAATCCCAAATTAGGGTTTGACCAAACCTAGCAAAACATTATATAAATTATATTAGAAGCTTACCCTCGACGCAAGGAATCCAACGACACGAACTACGATGCAAACTGACTGTCTGAACTCCGGGAATTGTCAAGAACGCGATTAGGAAGAAGACAAGTTGCTTTCTCTCTTAAACAGGTTTTAGGTTTTGTAAAAAGTGATTTAGAACAAAGACGAATTGGTTTAAATACCTTAATCGCGTAATTAACAAAACCCGAGAAAACTCCCCCGTAAAACCGGACACTCGATCGAGTACCCAAGGTACTCGATCGAGTACCTACTCGATCGAGTGCCCCGGCTACTCGATCGAGTGCCCAACAGGTCAGAAACTATTTTATTCTGCAACATACCCTTACTCGACAGAGTAAGGGCTACTCGATAGAGTACCCCCAAGACCATAAATACGGAGTATTACAGCTTTAGGCACCTGCGGTGGCTTAAAAGGTGGCGGCATGGCTTTCGGGGAGGCGCTGACATGGGCCATCTGGCTGGTTCCTGGTGATGCGGTGACCGGTCCTGTGGTTGCTGGGAGAGGTCTTCCCCCAGAAGATTGAGAGGATACGCCCTGGGTGCTAGGTGAGCTCGAACTGGCTCCAGACATGGCGACGAACGGATGCTGAATTTTATGAAAATTTGATCACTGAGGCCCCACGGTGGGCGCCAAATTGTTTTGGTAAAAATTTACCGGTTAGTCGTTTATGTTTAGCGGGTCAAAGTGATCGTCTGTGACTGCGAATGAAATAACGAATTACGGTGCAAGAAAAAATGGAAGACAGTAAAGAAAAATCAACACGAGGGAATTTTGGTGACCGGAAAACCCGGTGTGGGAACAACCGCGGGGGAATCTGAGTCCCGCCAAGATTTGCACTATGATCGGAATATTTCTGCAAGTACGGAAATATAATGGAAGAAGCTCCGATGAGTAACAGAAAAGGAGATTTATCAAGTTAAAGACGGTATAGTTTTGTAGCTGTTTGTTGTGCTCTTCCGTTGTCCCTCTCTGATTGATCTTCCTCTCTTTTTATAATTGCCTCCTCTAGGGTTAGCTCCTGCTGGGCCTTCACGAAACAGCCTCCTGGCATCTAGGAGCCGTTACCACTTTTTCAGGGGTCAATTATGTGGGTTGCTCTCTCCCTTTGACTATTAACTTCTTTACCATTAATAGTGTGTTTCTTTATTTTGATCCAATGGACCTCTTTTTGCCATACAATCAATCCCAACCCAATTGTTTTCTCCGTCCGCTGCTTGACATGTGTCCTTGACAAAAAATGCAATTTTTAGTCCCAAAAGACATCACAACCATTCAGTTTAAACAAAGGAGAATAACCAATGGACTGATGCTTTTGCCTACTAGTTTAAGACTTCCTACTCTACTTGTACCATTGTACAGAGGCTTAGAAAAATTAATAAAACACGAATACTATTAACAATTAGTCTTGTTATAGACGGGTATATCCGTCTATTGTTATAGACGGGTCAAATACAATGAAAGTAGTTACATTTTTTGGCCCCACCACCCCACTTGTTATTTGTCCTATTAGAAAAGTGGTATTGTATTTGACCGTCTTTCATTATAGACGGATAGTGTCCGTCTATAATGAGAATTTGTGTACTACTAATTACTAGCTACACAACTTGAGTGCAGCATGTTGCTGAAATTGATAGGTTCGTCCATCGAAGCAAGCTCCTCGTCCGCATCTCGAAGTCGAAATCAGGAAGATCAGTAGGTTCAATCCCACAAACGTACGACATACATCAATTTATGATCAGTTACGATCTAACTCCAACCACCAATGAGCATTCGCCAGCGACGACACCTGACTCCGCGTCAGCCACCTCTAAGGACCCTGTACATCATGCTATTGCAAACGACATTACTCCATTGCCGTAATGGCTCATGCCTTTGGTCGATAAAGGATCATATGTACGCTAATTTACGCTTGCTAAAAACACAGGTGTTTCAACATAGCCAATGATCAAAATTGCATCAATAATCTGTTACTCCGTACTTGGTAGTTTTTTGATGACCCATTTTGCTACATGAGGATTTTCTAGATGAATGATGAACAATTCGATGATACAGCTGAGTAATACATCTGCCTACAAAATCAAGAAATCACCTTTAAAAACCATAACTAAATAGTTGATACATACACCTGACTAAACTGACGACAAAATCCAGCAATTTGAAATCCCAATGTAAATACCCAATACACGAATTTCATATCTATCTTTCCACAATTAACCCTCCACAGCCATGAAAATACCACCTCAAACACGAATCCCCCTACTTCACCCTATCTCTACTTCAATCTCGCCATCAATGGTGAATGATCTGGTAATGTGTCGTCTTCGCGCTAATTGTGAGACGAATTAGTCAAGAAATTGAGAGTCGTTAACTGGTCTTTAACGCTGCCGGAAACTGACATGGATTGTGTCCCCGGCTAAGGAGAGCACCATCTCCGGTGGTCATCTAGGCAGGTGAGACAAGTGGTGGTGATAGTGGTGGAGGAGATGACGCCAGGTTTGAGATAGGTTTAGGTATTGGGAAATAGGGACGCAAAATCTACCTAGTATAAAAGCTGAGTTATTTGTTGTATTTTTATTGGTTGTTGAGTTTTTAAAAATGGGCCCCCTACTATCATTAGTGGATTTAATTACCCTCACATTCCTATCTTACTCTTATTTAATTATCGATTAAATATTCACACCAAACTATACACTATACAATTTGTTCCGGGTGTGATTCCTGAGCAGGATTTGTGACCTCGTAAGCTTGTTAAATGATGTATTTGCTTGTCTCTTCCTTTCGCTCTTTCCTGTTTAAGATGAACAAACTGAGGGCTCGGCTTGATACCAAGCGTACTCACTCCGACGCTCAAGTCAGTAAACTTAAAGAGATTAAGTTGTGTATTACTTGGCAAAGTATATTGTAGAGAGATAAGGGAGTTTATACCAGATTAATAGTGAGTTTTAGGATGAATTGTGGATCGTTTTCTCAATGAGGATTGAGGAGTATTTATAAACTTTCACCTTTTGTCACGTAGTGGCCAAGTGACTAGCAGGTGAAAAGAGTGTTCTACCCTCGGCCGAGGGACCCATGGCAGGCCGGCTGGCCTGGTTGACTCCATGCCGAGGGGACTGGATGTGAGTATGCGGATATGCCTCTCGGTCGGCTAGTTGCCGAGACCGAGACCCAAGTGACAGGCCGACAGGCTGGGTCGGTTAGGCTGTCTAATACGTTGACTTGCTGTCTTTTGGCTTTGACCTTGCTCAATATGTTGACTCGGTCAGCGGGTGCAGAATATGCCCCATCAATTTGCCTCCAGCGTAGTCTATGCCGTGGTATGGACCTTCGATGAGTGTTGAGCGTATTCTGCGCAAGTTGAACTTCTTCCCCGGCTTCTTCTTCCTCGGCTTGGTTCTGTTCAGGCCGTACCATATCCCCCCTCCACATGGATGTGTAATGGACATCCTATGTGGAAAAGAAAATGGCGCTGGCCGAGACCAAGGTTGAGAGTGCCGTTTGTACTTTTGATTGCCCCCGGTCGGTGCTGTCTTTGCTTTGTTGATCAGCTGGCCGTTAGCAAGCAGATACCAAGGAGCGTGTCGAAGAAGTTTGGTAACTGTATATCGATTGACATTATGTGGCTGCATGCTTGACACGTGGCTTGGCATTGATTGGTGGACGTTTCATGGGCTTTGCCCTGATTGGTCCGCCTCATGGGCTTTTCTCTATAAATAGAGCAGTGTGCCCCGTTTTTTGGCCATCAAACTTCATTTTCTCAAAAAAAATTCCCCTCTCTTAGTTTTGTCGAACAAATTTCTCTCTAGTCTTCAAAGCGTTACTCGGCGTAGCACTTTTCCAAGGTAAACAAACAAATTTTTCCAAATTTTAATTGTTAAGTTTTTGTTGTCACTATGTCTTCTGCGGATGCTCAACCCAGTACCTCTGCGCCGGGGGGCGGACCGTCGCATCCTGATGAGCAGGAGCCACTGGTTTCACCCCGATAGGGTTTATGGGTCTCAAGGCGCCTTCTCCTGAAATTGATGAGCAATTTTTGGAGGGTTTTGATGATGACGATGATGAGGCGACCCCTTCTGTCGTAAAGAGGCCGCATTTCTCGTGGCACGGCGACGCCTGTTCGATCAATCCTGATCGTGCTTGGACGAACAAGTTTGCCAGTTGTTCCGGTTCTGAACTTTTTGAAGATCATTACTCCTTCGGCAGGGGGTATAAAATAATTGTCCCTTAGGAGGGTCAGGCCGTCTGTTGCCCTCCCGAGGGTTGTATCGGCGTATACATCAGACACATGGAGTATGGGCTCCGGTTTCCTCTGAATGAATACGTTGCTGCCATAATTAAAGCCATGAATGTCGCCGTGGCCCAACTACATCCGTTGGCCATCAGGACGATTATTGGCTTTGTGTGGTTGTGTCTTTTTAAAGGGGAGGCCCCAACGGTGAACCTATTCCGCCGGCTCCACCATCTTCGGCAGACTACCCTAGGTCGCCCGGGGTGGTACAGCATACAGACCGAGGCGGGTTATGTTACCGTTTCCAAGTTGACATCTTGCAAGGACTGGAAGGGGCGGTGGGTATACGTCGAGGTTCCGGAGGACTATCCGCTGCCCCGGTCCTTTCAGAGCCGCGTCAATTTGCGGTGTGAGAATCAAGGGGAGCATGAAAAATATGTCTCCCGGAGTAAGCTTAAGATGGACGCCAGCAGGGTCTATCTTAATGAGGACGAAACGCGGGCAATAAGGCTGTTTGAGGCTGAGAAGGATGGCACGCCGAAGGGATGGATGCCCCGACGCAGATCGTTCTTCGAGGATGAGCCGCTCTGCCACGTTGGCCTCATACCGCCCTCGGCCCGGTGTGAGTGGGGTCGGTATGAGGCCCATCTTTGCTTTTTATGTTTCTGTATTTGAACCTTGGTTTATTTCTTTTGCTTAACTCCTGCTTCGTTTCTTTTGCATACCGATTTGGCCCGGAACTGTCTGTCTCCGTCCTCAAGAGGTTGGGACTTGACGAGAACGGGAGAGTTGTTGAGCTGCATCCTAAGGCCGGGCCACGTGATCGCAGACCGCCCCTCACGAACTTATGGAGCAGCGGCGATTGAAGGCATTGGATGTGGCGGCGCTCAAGCGCAGATTCTTTGGTAACGTGCCGCGCCGGAGACTAAAGACAAAGTTTACGGCGGCAACGGTGTCAACTCCAGCTCAATCTGCAATCCCCGTGGTCCAAAAGGAGCAGGTGGTCGTTGATGTTGAAGAGGAGGTCACCGTTGTGGAGGGTCCTCCTCCTTCAAATAAGAGAAAAGAGGCCGAGCCTGCCGCTGCTGCTTTATTCCGAGGCCGGAAAGGAAAGGGACCAGCCGACCCTCTGCCCAAGAAGGCTAAGACTGGTACGGATCTAACCCATGGCTCGGATTTAAAGCGGTTCATTGGGCATTCCCGATGACAGACTTTCGACATGTCAATGAATGTTGACATGGATGCTTTGTCGTGGTTTTTGTAGATTAGCCGCCACCGTCGTCGTTCTCCGAACGGCAATTGGAGAAGCGACTGTGCAGCAGGGCGGGCGATAAGAACGTCACCGTTGACTCCTCATCCCAGAAGGTTTCCCCTGCTCAGCTTGTGGCGGAAGGCAGAAGGTTGTCCAAGAGGCTGGGGAGGTGGACTGAAATAGCCGGCGCTCATATTATGGAGCAAGAAACGGTCATGGCTTCAACTGGCCCTGTGCTTGAACGTCTTAGGACCGAGCTTGCTGCTTCTAAGAAGGAGGCCGAGAAGTCGAAGAAAGACTTCCAGGCCGCCAAGAAGGACCTCCTTGCTGAGCGAAAACTTAGGGAGGACGCTGAAAAGGCGGTCCTAGCCGAGAGAGCCAAGGTTGAGGCTGCGGAGGCTGAAGCTGCTAAGATGCTGGAGGAGAAAGACAAATTTGAGGGCGGCTATAAGGCCGTGGTTGAGCAGAAGGAGAGATGGAAGGCTCTGCATTCGGCTGAGGCGAAGGGGCACAAGAACACAAAGGCTATCCTTGCCCAGAGGGAGGAGGACATTGAGACGCTGAAAAATGTCACCATCCCTGACATGTGTGCCCAGTACCGGGACCAAGCCCAAGATGCTACCAGGGATGTAATTAAAGAGCTCCTTCCTGAAAGCTCCTTCCCCTGGAAAGATTTTGACCGGCTTCTTGATGAGAAGGCGGCTGCTGCGGAGGCAAAGGCGGCGGAGAAGGTAAAGGCGGCGAAGGCCGCTGAGGAGGCTGCGGAGAAGGCGGCCCGGGATGCTAAGGTGAAGGCGGCCAGGGAGGAAGCTGAGAGGGCAAAGGCAGGTGAAGCTGCCAAATCGGCTTCTGGGCCTCCCACTGATGGTGATGCTGCTACTGCTGCCGGTGGTGAGCAGAAAAAAGCATAGGGAGACGGGCGGTCGTCACCAGATTCACCCGGCCCTTGAGACGGCCACTGTTCGGGGCCAACTATTGAGACTTTCCTCCCTGCCATCCTTTTGGCGCTTTCAAGTCTTATGTCTGTAACCTTTTGTTGTACCTTTTGTTTTTGTTAAACTTTGGTAGGTTGTGTTTAGGCTATCCCTATGGGGACGGCCGTCGACTTTGTTTCGCCTCACCTGTAAACATTTTTCAATAAAGTTTGTTTATTTTGCCTCCATTAAGTTGTCTTCTTACGTTTCAACATATTGAGTGCTTTTTCGTTTTTACTTTCGGCTTGGCCGAGGCAGTTAGAAGGCGCATCTCAATTGTACTTAAACGTTTTTAAACATGTTGGCATGTCGGTCGCTTCCTCCTCCACTCCCGGTCTTAGCCGGAGCGGTCAGATTTGCGCTTCCCAACCGCCGTTGTGAACATGTTAGCGTATCGGTCATTGTGTCCCCGTCACTCCCGGCTTTGGCGGAGGCAATCGAGGTTACGGCTCGACAGCGTTCGTATCTGTAGACATATTGATCGCTTCCTCTGCCACTCCCGAATTGGCCGAGGCGGTCTGATTTGCGTTTCTCAACTGTACTTATACGTTCCTAAGCATGTTGGTCGCTTTTGCGAGTATCAACTGCATTTGTAGTGACTGCCGTGGCGTCTACTAAGCATGTTGGTCGCTTTCGCGAGTATCAACTGCCATTGCGGTGACTGCCCGACTTTGGCCGCGGCGTCTACCTTGGTATGACTACGGAGGGGACAAGCACCTTGATGGAAAAATTTGGATCATTCTTCATAAGGTATAATTACGCGCTGGGGTGTCCACAACGGTCTCGGACACCTCCGCCGTTTATACAAAATATTTCCTAAGGTTGTCCGTGTTCCAGTGGCTCATTAGAGGAACACCCTCCATGTCTGTCAGCCGGTATGTCCCCGGCCTCATTTCTTCAACCACCTTGTAGGGTCCTTCCCAGTTGGCCGTCATTTTACCATGGATGTTTCCTTTGTTGGTTGCGGCCGACTTTCTTAGGACTAGATCTCTTACTCTTAAGTCCCTTTTGTGGACCCTACGGTTGTATGCTCTTCTCATCCGGTTTTGATATACTGCCAAGTTTAGCCGTGCCGTGTCTCGACTTTCTTCGACCAGGTCTAGGGAGGCTCTCGGGCCTTCCTCATTTTCGACTGGATCAAAGGTTTGCGTTCTGAATGTCGGCACCGCTGCTTCAATTGGCAGGACGGCCTCAGACCCATAGACAAGGTGGAATGGACTGTAGCCCGTTGCTTCTTTCTCTGTGGTTCTAACGGACCACAGGACGCCGGGTAGTTCATCAGCCCACCTTCCCTTTAGATATTCAACCTTCTTTTTCAGCCCGTTTAGGATTGTTTTATTAGCTGCTTCCGCCTGCCCATTGCTATGAGGGTGGCAGACGGAGGAGTATGCAAATTTAATACCGAGCTCCTCTAACCAGTTCATTACCATGTCGCTCCAAAACTCTCGGCCGTGGTCAAATACCATGACTTGGGGTAGCCCAAAACGAGTTATGACGTTCTCCCAAATCACTTTTCTTACGGCCGCCGTGGTCTTGGCGAGTCTGCGGCGACCTCGACCCATTTGGTGAAGTAGTCAACGGCGACGATTAGATACTTCCTTCCTCCGGAGGCCGTCGGAAATGGCCCTAATAAATCCATCCCCCACTGTGCAAATGGTAGGGGGCTAAGTACTGGTTGCAAGTCTCGGGAAGGTGCGTGTATCACCGGAGCATGCATCTGACAATTCTTGCACTTCTTGGTCTTAGCTCTGGAATCCTCAAGCATGGTAGGCCAGAAGTAGCCGGCTCGGAGAGCCTTGTGGGCTAGCGTTCTTGCCCCCATGTGATGTCCACAGATGCCTTCGTGAATCTCTGTCAGTATGAGCTCCGCGTCGGCTGGGCCGACACATTTCAAAAGTGGTCTTATCACGGACCTTCTGTATAGTTCTCCTTCGAACACCAAGTACCTTGCGGCGATCCTCTTTATCTTCTGAGAGAGACTGCGGTCCTCTGGTAACTCTTTTGTTAGTTTGTATTTCATTATCGAAGTCATCCACGTCGTCTCGGCTTCGATGTCGCCCACCATGCCGACAGTCTCAGTGATGCTTTTAGCATTCCTGATATCCACCAGCACGGTTCGGCTGACATTCTTGATGCTTGAACTGGCAAGTTTTGAGATAGCGTCGGCTCGGTTGTTCTCAGACCTGGGGACACATTGTATTTGGAAAGATTTCAATTTTGCAGTGTCGGCTTTTACCCTTTCCAGGTATCTCACCATCCCGTCGTCTCGAGCCTCATACTCTCCTCTGATTTGATTTTTCACTAGGAGTGAATCTGTCTTCAACACAATATGCTCCGCCCCGGCAGCTCTAGCTAACTCGACTCCAGTTATCACCGCCTCATATTCGGATTCGTTGTTTGAGGCCGAGAAGGTAAACTTCAAGGCGTACTCAAACTCTTCCCCGTTAGGGCTGGTGATAAGGATGCCGGCTCCTGAGCTGTTTGCCGTGGAGGACCCGTCGGTGTATACTTCCCACACACCGGGATGTGATTCTTCTTGATAAGTGCACTCGGCTAGGAAGTCTGCAAGTGCTTGCCCCTTTATCGAAGGCCTCGGTTTGTACTGAATGCCGGCCGGGATAGCTCCACTGCCCATTTGATAAGTCGGCCGGATTTTTCGAATTTTTCTAAGGCTTTCTCCAATGGCTGGTCGGTTAAGACCGTCACGGGATGTGCGTCGAAGTAGGGTTTTAACTTCCTTGCGGCAACGACGACGGCGAAGGCCGCTTTTTCAATCAGTGGGTAATTTCTTTCGGCGGGCAGCAGTGTATGGCTGATAAAGTAGATTGGGTGTTGCTGCTTATTTTCTTCCCTGACAATTACGGCACTGACCGTGGCCGAGGTAACTGCTAAATATAGGTATAGCGTCTCCCCCAGCTTCGGCCTGGACAGGGTCGGGAGAGTTAGTAGGTGGGCTTTCACTTGTTTGAAAGCCGCACTCTGTTCCTCCCCCCAGCAAAAGTCTTTATTCCCCTTTAACACTTTAAAGAATGGGGTGCTCTTGTCGGCTGACCGAGAGATGAAGCGGGCGAGAGCCGCCATCCACTCGGTCAGCATCATAACCTCTTTTCGATTCCTCGGCTCCGGCAGGTCTAATATTGCTTTGATCTTCTCTGGATTGGCATCAATTCCTCTGGCGCTGACAAGCACGCCGAGGAACTTGCCGGCCCGGACACCGAAGTTGCATTTCATTGGGTTAAGCTTCATCTTATATTTCCTTAGTGAACAAAATGTTTCGTTCAAGTCGGCCAAGTGCTCGCTGTCAGACTTGCTTTTTACAATAGCATCGTCGACGTAAGCCTCGATGTTTTGCCCTTTTTGATCTTGAAACACTTTGTCCACCAGCCTAGTGTAAGTTGCGCCAGCGTTTTTCAAACCGAACGGCATCATTTTATACATGTATGTGCCGTGTATGGTGATGAATGCGCACTTAGGCATGTCTTCCTCGGCCATGAATACCTGATGGTATCCTGAGAAGGCGTCTAGCAGGCTCAGCATAGTGTAGCCTGCCGTTGCGTCAATTAAAATATCTATTCGAGGCAAGGGATAGCAATCTTTAGGGCATGCTTTATTAAGATTTGTAAAATCAACACACATCCTCCACCCCCCTGATGACTTCTTCACCATTACAACATTTGCTAGCCACTCAGGGTAAGTACAAGGCATGATAAAGCCCGCCTCTAATAGTTTGTCTACCTCGGCCTTGATGGCCTCATCCTTTTCGGCCGAGGAGTTCCTCATCTTCTGCTTGACAGGGCGAGCGGTGGCGAGTACGTTCAGCTTGTGAACGATCACCTCAAGGCTCACGCCTGGCATCTCGGCGGCTGAGTACGCGAAGACGTCTTTGTTCTTCCTCAGCCGGTCTAGGAGATCGGCTCTGAATTTTGGCTCCAGGCCGACACCGACAATTACGGTGTGCCCTGGGTCAATTTCCACTTCCTCGGTCTGGGCTCCTTCGACCATGCCGACGTTGTCGGTGCTCATCGGATCACCCTCCTGTTGTAAGGATGGGCTCTTCCCTTTCTCTGATTGTTTCGCCACTTTGAGGGATTGCATGTTGCACCCTCTGGGCAGATACTTGGACATTGACAATTTCGTCTCTTTCGTCCTTTGAGACGAGCTTTTGCGCTTCCCCCCGGTCCGAGACATACATCAATGTCAGGGCCCGGATGGACATTACTGCATCGGCCTCGCTCAAAGTGACTCGGCCTATGAGAACATTATAGGCAGACGAACCATCAATAACCACGAACTCAGATAAAACATTCTTGGCCGCATCGGCTTGGCCAAACATCACCGGCAGTCTGATTGACCCCAGGGGTACCAGGCCGGCCCCGGAGAAGCTATACAGCGGGTTAGTGCAGGGGCTCAGGTCTTCAATCTTCAGACCGAGATTGAGAAAGCACTCCCTGAACATGATGTTTGTGTAGGCGCCTGTGTCAATCAGGCACCTTTTGACCAAGTGGTTGGCTATGTCTAGGTGGACTACGAGCGGGTCGCTGTGCGGGCGATGACTCCTTCGTAGTCCTTCTTTCCGATGGTTATATCGGGGATGGTGGAAGCGGGGGTCGCTGTTTTGGGTACAAAGTTGATGGCTTGGTATAGCTCATTCAGGTGCCGTTTGTGCCCATTAGCTGACCCACCGTTCTCGTTTCCTCCGGTAACAACCTGGATCACTCCCATTCGCTGGAATACTGATTTTCTATTCGCCCCGTCGGAGCTTGTTTCTGGGCCTCCAGCTACATACTTGCTGAGGGCCCCCTTTCGGATCAGCTCCTCGATGGCGTTCTTCAGATGCCGACAGTTGTCGGTCTTATGGCCGGCTTGGCCATGGTAGTCGCAAAACTGGCTCATGTCGCCGTACCCCCTCGCCTTGGGGGGCCTTGCCCATTTCTGCCCTTCATTCTTGCTTAGGGCAAAGACCTCGGCCGGTGATTTGACCAGGGGGGTGAGACTGTTGTACCGCTTCTGGGTGTATGGTCCCGAACTCCCCCCGGCGCCCGCCGAGTTCTGCTTCCTATTAAATCTCTCAGGCCGTGACCTATTCATGTCACGGCGTCCTTCATCTCCGTTGTCCCGGCCGGCGGCTCCTCCTCTCTGGGTGCCCAGCTTCGCTGTGGCCTACCCAGGTCTTGTGATAGTCCTCCACCTTTACGGCTCGATCGGCCATCTTTCTGGCGGTGTCGAGGTTGAGGTCCTCGCACTTGATGAGCTCATTTTTGAACTCGCCTTTCGGCATGCCTTTCATCAGTGCGAAGGCCGCCAGTTCGGTGTTCAGCTCACGAATCTGCTGAACCTTAGCATCGAACCTCTTCACATAGCTTCGGAAGGACTCGTCCTCCCCCTGTCGGATAGTTAGGAGGTCCGAGGTTTCCACGGCCCTTCTCTTGTTGCAGGCGTATTGTGCTATGAAGTTATCTCTCAGGTCAGCATAGCAGTATACCGAGCCATTAGGTAGCCCCTTGTACCAACTCTGAGCCATGCCGTGGAGGGTCGTTGGGAAGACTCGGCACCACACCTCGTCGGGTTGCTCCCACACCGACATGTACGACTCGAAAGCCTCAGCATGGTCGGTTGGGTCGTTATCCCCTTTGTATGATAGGGGCGGCGGCTTCAACTTGGTCGGCACCGGGACTTCGAGGACATAGGCACTGCGGGGCTGTCTGACCACGTGTCGAATGACACGCGGCGATCGGCTCCTCGCAACCTTAGTCCGGCTTCTCTCCCCGTGGCGGGAAGGGCTTCTTGTTGTCCGACTTTGGAGAGTCGGACTTCTTTCTTCATTTCTTCGGGGGTGGCCTCGTTGTTGCCGCGGCGACGCTGTCCTCCCGCGAGTGGGGGAAGGACTTTGGTCTGCCACTGGCACCACGGGCTCCGCCGGTGTCCTTGCATACCCAGCTCCTTGTATTACTCCGGTCAAGTTGTTCGGAGTCACTTTGTGGGCCCTGGTCACCTGTGGAGGCGCTGCCGCCCCTGTCGCCGCGACAGGAGTAACCGGCGTACCACCCATCAGGTCCAGGAATAGCTTCAATTTGGCCGCATCGACCACATGTCCCATGACAGTGACTTGGCCGGTCGGCATCGGTGTTTCTGGCTCTCTTGGCATCCCGTAATTCACCGACTCAATGACTCGGCCGGTGGGGGACTGCCCGATCTCAGAATTAGGGAACGCGTCATCCTGGTAGAATGCGGTTTCATCACTCACAATTATTTCTTGTTGTTTTGACATCCTCTTAGCTCTTTGAATGGTTTTTGGTTGTTTTTTTTTGTAAGGGAGGTGACTAGCTTTTAGTATCATTTTCCCACAGACGGCGCCGATTGTTCTGGGTGTGATTCCGGAGCAGGATTTGTGACCACGTAAACTTGTTGAATGATGTCTTTGCTTGTCTCTTCCTTTCGCTCTTTC
The DNA here is from genome assembly GCF_048544455.1 of Silene latifolia. Classification (NCBI taxonomy): domain Eukaryota; kingdom Viridiplantae; phylum Streptophyta; class Magnoliopsida; order Caryophyllales; family Caryophyllaceae; genus Silene; species Silene latifolia. The sequence goes on from NC_133538.1 coordinate 112,007,857, forward strand.
CTGTTTAAGATGAATAAACTGAGGGCTCGGCTTGGTACCGAGCGTACTCACTCCGACGCTCAAGTCAGTAAATTTAAAGAGATTAAGTTGTGTGTTACTTGGCAAAGTATATTGTAGAGAGATAAGGGAGTTTATACCAGATTAATAGTGAGTTTTAGGATGAATTGTGGATCGTTTTCTCAATGAGGATTGAGGAGTATTTATAGACTTTCACCTTTTGTCACGTAGTGGCCAAGTGGCCAAGTGGCTAGCAGGTGGAAAGATTGTTCTACCCTCGGCCGAGGGACCCATGGCAGGCCGGCTGGCTTGGTTGACTCCATGCCGAGGGGACTGGATGTGAGTATGCGGATATGCCTCTCGGTTGGCTAGTTACCGAGACCGAGACCCAAGTGACAGGCCGATAGGCTGGGTCGGTTAGGCTGTCTAATACGTTGACTTGCTGTCTTTTGGCTTTGACCTTGCTCAATATGTTGACTCGGTCAGCGGGTGCAGAATATGCCCCATCACAATTAAAAACTATACATTATACAATTACAAATTAATAAATTACAAAATAAAAATTATAATTAAAAAATATTAATAAAAACTTCAAAAAAATCATCCTCCTAGCTTTACTCTATTTTTTTTTTTGGGAAAAAAAAATCAATTTATACAAAAAAGATTTTTACAAGTATAATCTTTAAGTTCTATATGTTACAAAGAAATAAGTTTGATGAGAGTTAACATAACCAATATAGTAGATCTCAAAAATTTTGTAAGAAAACTGATATGAGATACTTTAAAATCGAAAAACGAGTATTGTTTTTAATTTTTGTAGTTTATAAAAAAAAAATCAATTTGATGAGAATTAACATAATCAATATAGTTTAGGGTTTACATGCATCATGCTATAAAGTTTTTACGGTAGATGTTGGTCCACTTACAATTTAGCCTGATTAGATTCGGGTGAGACTTTAGGCTTAATGGCCATTTTTTTGTTGGCAACTTTAGCAGTTTGTTAATATGGTCGATAATAATATTGCGTCATTTTCATTTACGTTCATCTCAAGTGTAAAAAATTCTCTTTACTCTTTATATAAGTCTATGGTAACAAACTAAAGAAAAAAAAATTGTCTATTGGTAACAAACTTACTAAAATATTATAAACGGTCTATTTATTAGTGTGTATATTGTTATTTTATTCAAATATTAAATCCCGTGTAATTTTATCCCCACGAGCTAAAATTATTATAAATCGTATTATTATCACTTGCAAATACTACGTCTAACTATATTCGTATTATTAACATATTTTAAATATTACTTCGTATAATAACCCGTGCAATTTCGTATGGGTAAGAAAGGGTGGTGGGTGAAGATGATATGGGCTTGCATGAAAAAATTTCTGAGTAGTGGTAACATTTTAGATTACTTATAAACTATGTAACAAACTTTGCATTAGATGGTAGTGATTAATAACATAAATTATATGTATGCTAAATTTCTAATTATAGACGTATTTACATTGCCACGACGCCTATTATTATTACGACCCGTGCATTTTCTGCACGGGTATAAAACTAGTTGTGTTTAGGAAAGCAGAGGTCGCGTGCTTCTTATTATTATTTGATCAAATTTATTTGTGCTTATCTAATGGCTAAGATTTGTGAGCACAAAGTCACAATAAGAACCAAACTCACGAGATCCCACCGGCCTACTTTGTATCTCTTTCCTTCCATGACCATCAGCCGTCCACCCGGCACCAAGGGCTTGGTCTCACCTATGCCGGAGAACACATTTCACCGGGGGAGCTGATCGGACTCATCCCTCCGGCGTACGCCGAACTAACTTAACCTCCGACACACCACCCTCCCATCTTTATTAATAACAACCCAACACCCACCTCTACCTACTAATGACCACCGGAGCACCGGAAGTCCACCACCGATGGAGGCTAAGTCGCTTCCTTCCCATACTCTACCGGTTATCTCACGTCGCCTAATCAAATGCAGAGGAGAAGCATGAGGTGGGGCTCGGTGGCTCGATTCAGGCTGCTGGTGGATGAAGCTCGGCAGTTGTAATTCAATTCGGCATCGAGCTGAGATGCAGGTGGTGCATTGTGGCTCGATTCAGGCTTCTGGTGGATGATGCGGTACCGAAGGCGATTCGAATGGTGGGATCGACTTGAGGATTAAAGTATAATGGTGGCTCGTGTGGTGGTTCTCCGTGGCTTTTGGACTCTGGTTACGGTTCAAAATGGATATCGTTTTTTTCAAGTGGTGATGGTTGGGAATTTATAATTTTGTAGGTGGGTTGAATGTTGGTGTTGTTGCCGTAGTCCTCCAATTTCACCAAACTTGTTTTCAACTTTTTTAGATGATCCAAAATAACGTAGATGAGAGTAATTATGTGGCTAGTCCATTTTTTACCAATAATAATAATAATAATTTTATACTTCTCCTGGAGCTGTCATCCCCCCTGTTTCTCTTGATATTTTGCACCAAATCTTGAGTGGATATTAATTACTCCCTCCATTCAACTCCACATTACAAGTTTACTTTTTCACGTTTGCCAACGCGTGTTTTACGCGATAAATATCTTTAGCTACGTATTTGCAAAAATTATAAAAGTTAGATATTCTTAATGTGCTCCTAAAGACGAATCAAATAAGATCTCACATGAATATATTTTCACTTATATATCGAGAGAAAATTAACATTGAATGTTCACTTGTGAATAGTGTACAAAAGAGAAACTTGTAATGTGGAGTTGAATGGAGGGAGTAATATATTCATTAAGAAAATGTGTGTTTTAATTAGATAGATAGAGTGATCGTGTTACTAAAAAAAATTGAATTTTGGATTATTTTTTGAAGAAATATTCAGTGGAATTATTGTAGATCTTGTTACGTTGGATTTTTGTAGAAATATTCAATGGAATTATCTAAGCTTAAGCGGTCACGACAACATCCAAAGTTAACCTTTGGATTCTTAAGTTAAGTAGGGGGACGAGGTTTTTAAGTTTTTGGATTTAATTTACGGGTTTGGAGCAAATTTTTCACGTGAAATCTCGTCACCCACTCATGAAATTCCAAATTCCGAGATATCGGTGTTACGACTTAATGAGTGTATCTACCAAGTTAAAGGGTTGTATCTAACAACTTAAAGAAATGTATCTAGCTACCTAAAGGTATGTATCTAACAACTTAAAGAAGTGCATCTAGTAAGCTAAAAGTATGTATCTAGTAATTTAAATGAATGTATCTAGTAAGCTATATGGTTGTATGTAACAACTTAGGGGATTGTATCTAGCTAACTAAAAGAATGTATCTAACAACTTAAAGGAGTGTATCTAAAAAGGATGTCAACGGATTGGGTTCGGGTTAGGTGAACCTTCATTCATCATTCGTCCGTTATCCGCGGGTGAAACAGGTGGATCGGGTGAATATCGGAGGAGTGTATCTATTTAAGATAAAAAATAATAATACTATTTATAGACATATCCAAAGACAAACTATTTATTGTATCTTATTCTCATCTACGGTAATATTAATTGTACTTGTATATAACCTAATGTATCTAGGTAATTAAAGGTATGTATCTAGTAACTTAAAGGAGTGTATAGGCAAGCTAAAAGTATGTCACGGAATATGGCCATTTGAAGAAGGGGCTTTTGTAAGCTTAAGAAAGCATCACGGTTTATTAGAAAAAGGTTTTATGCATAAGATGCAAAGGCTAGCTTTCACAACGTCAAAGCAACCCAGAAATAAATGAAACTGAAACCAAATTAAGAAATCGCCACTCAATAACATACAAGATATAAATCATTCGGACAAAGGCAAAATAAAAGACATTGAATGAAAATGGTTTTCCATGATACCCAATTTAAACATCAAGCATTACTGATGAAACTCCCACAAGAAGCGGAGAAGAGTGGACTGTAGTTTACCACCATGCTTCAATTCTCTAGGCCTTTACATTCATGTTGCTAACAAGGCTGCTTCCCTTTGCTTTCTCAGCACACTAAGCCAAGTCATGCCACACACTAAGCCAAGCCATGCCACCTGAACTGTAGGCCATTCTTTACCCTTTTGATGTGCCTTTTCAGGAAACGATGATCTAGCATGGACTCCCAGTATTGGTTGGAGGAAAATACCACATATCTCACAATAGGTCGTACTTTCATCATTATCATACGTAAGATGGAATAGTGCCATACTCCAAGCTTAACTGCCTCCTAAGTCACTGTGGCTGCTTCGCCTGCACAATGGAGGTGTTAAGGGAAATAAGTTGTTACTCTAGAACTGAAGAGACATCTGCCAACAAACCAAACTTTATGAACTACACCACCTTGATATTTGAAAACATTAACATAATGTTAACTTTATAGCTGAAAATAATAGATTTCCCTTCCTCACTCTTGCCACTCATTTCAAGTTCACAACAATTAGGTTTAGTAAGAGAGCATTATAGTCAAATTCACCCGCGTGTAGAAAATAAGAGAACTAGGTATCACAGGAAAACAAGTTACCATGATGGAATGACACCTAACCAATCCAAAGAAACACTAAGTAGTCTAAAGTATTACTACACAGCCTAATGGCATGCCTAACAGCAGCTATATAATCTCCGGGAGTTCAAATTATACAAGAAGCCACAATAATGTAGTACATAAATCTTCTTCTCCCACAAATATGGCAGTAATTCAGTAAAATACAATATAAGTTTGTACCAAACTAAAGAAGTGTATCTAGCTTGCAAGGGATATGTATCTAGGAAGGTAAAGGTATGTATCCGACAAGGTAAAGGAGTGTATCTAATAAGGTAAGGGTTTGTACCTAGCAAGGTAACGGAATGTATCTAGCTCTAGAGATGTGTATCTAGCAAGGTGAATGTCTATATCCAGCAAGATAATGGGGTGTATCTAGCTTGCAAGGTAAAGGTTGGATGTTTAGGGCGTTACTTTTATGTTGTTCTTCTCCCATTTTAAAAGTAGGATCATAATATACTTTCACTAAAGAGGGATAAGAGGGCAAATTTTGGAAAATAAAATGAAAGTTATTAATTTCACTTTTGTATATGCTCTTTCATTCCACAAAGAATAAAACAAAGACGCGGGTATGTTTTTGGTACAACTTTATGAAGATTGCCCACTTATTAGCAAAAAAGAATGTTTTTATCAGACTAGTCAAGTTTCCTTTTTAAGTAAGTAATTTATGTTCCAAGAAGTATTACTTCTACTATGGGAAATTAATACAGTGTGTGTAGATATTTGGTTGACGTATGCTTGCTTAGTACAAATGTAGTAAGTGAACAAAAACCGATAAACTTTACAAAAAGCTATGAACTCAAACTTTTAAGGCAACAAAGAACAAGGTTTAAGGTTGCTACGAACATGTGTAACTATAAACCGTTGTACTTCCACAGATTTATAGCAAAGAGCTATATTTTACATGGAAACGTAAATCGAGTACGAGAAGCAAAAACAAACCATCAAGAAGTTACTAAATAAGACCAAATAAGTTTGTTGTTACCTTCGTAATGGGTTATACAGTACAATAGTGACGAACTTGGACTTGAATCTATGGGTCAAACCAAGGGCAACCATGGATTGGAGAGCTGCCCACCCTTTCTATGATGGATTGGGGGCGGATATTTCCATCATACAAATTAGATACATTAAAATTTCTTGGAACGTCAATACTTGCTACTTCCTCGCACCTCTGCAACCGCCAATTGACGCCACACACCACAGCCTTTGTGAACTCAGTTACGGTATGAACCATACGAAGTCAGAGCTGCCACATGTTGACATGAAACCGGCGTAATCTAGCTTGGCAAAAGAAAGAAAAACAGTATAAGATCATTAAAATGTTTTCATCTGTGACTCAACTTCTACAGCTAATTCAATGAGAAAAAAAAACAAAGCTATAATGACACATATGAAAAAGGAAAATGCTATAAACATTGAGCCACAAGATCACAAATAGTCATAATAAGACCATATCAGCTTCATTTTATATGAGTGCTTAAATGAAGTAGCAAGCAATTATTAAATGTATCCAGCAACTTGAAGTAGGGTATCTAGCATGCTAGAGGTAAGTATCTAGCACCTTTAAGGAGTGTGTCTACCTATAAAGAGGTACATATCTAGCAACTGATTCAAGTGTATTTAACAGCTAGAGGTATGTATCCAGCTATTTAAAGAGGTGTATCTATCTAGATAGCTAGAGGTATGTATATATCAAGGGGAATGGGATCTAACGCGGGGGCCTTTTGAAGATCAGTGACGCCAACGAAAAATTGGAATGCTGACAATCAGCCGGAGTGTAGCAACAAAATTGGTCCGTATCAATCACGTGACATGGATTATAACACACATTACCACTATTATCATTCGGTACCTTGCTGATCACTATGAGCTGATAACTTTAACTATTTTTTTGGGTCTTTGGGGTAGCGAGTGTCACACCTTGCTACCCGCTACCTCCGGCCCTGCATTGCTCTATCATGTGAGTAAACCTTTTGAAAATGTTATTATTCCTTAAAGAACCGCTTTAACATGCTTAGTGCATGCACTTAATTGTGCAAACATATAAGCATCATAAAAGGGACAAGTTGATAATACCAATCAAATTGGCATAATGTGGACGAATATCTAAGGAGGAGTCCACATGGAGATGCTTAAACTACACATCTATACTAGCCTTCTAAACAATTGACTATCTTTAGTTATTAAATTTGAGCAGGATATGTCGCACGCTCATTAATCGAGTAAGAAAAAATGTCCACTTCACAACTTCAACTCTTCAAGCACGTCCGCCCATCAATTGGATATGGATGAATTTCTTTGTTTATAGAGTACGTATACTCCCTAAATCATTCTCTCCTGTTTCTTTAAAATGGGAGACCTGGCCTGTGACATTTTTATTCTGCCATTAACGTAGCCGAGAAAAAGCACGAAGAGCAATAGAGGGCCAAATATATGATATTATTCTTAATTTCTAATTTTATACTTATCCAAAGTATCAGAAACATCAAATTCTGCTCAAACCCCGTCAAATAATTTCGTCCCGACACCGCTGCCCCACCTGCTATATGTTCTCTTCTCTTCCCCATATCCTCATTTTTCAACCTTTTTCTATACCAACTCTCTCTATATACACCACACCCTACATGTTAAACACAAACAACAAACAAACTCCAAATTAAATTTCTAAACCAACACCAAGACAAGACGAAGACAATTGTATATAAGGATACTCCGGGCCCGAACCATCAACCCATCACTTGGTATGTAAGACGAGATACCCATATTACTACCTCAGATACACATGGTATTACTACCAGATACACATGGTATTACTACCGGATACACAAATCAGTTTGTGTATCCGCTAGTGATAGCATGTGTATCCGGCCTTTTAATTTGTGTGCCTAGAGTAATAATATGTCTATCCACTCACCACAATTGACCGTCGTAATGACCATCACCCTGACCAGTACCACCACCACTCACTGGATCCCATCAAATAATCCCGTCCCAACACCGCTCCCCACCTGCTTCGTGCTAAATACGGAGTACAGAGTACAGTCCTTTTTTATTACTCTGAATTTATAGTCCTGAGGGTCACAGCATAGGTATAGTTAAGGTCGTGTATAAATTTAAGTGGCAATTGTCCATACTAACCCCACTCTCTTCATTCCGTCATGGATAATAAACATTCATAACTAAAGTGAACCACTTAAGGGGTAAATGAATAACGAGGTGAATCATAGATAGCAAATAGTGCATAAGCATAACCCATTGACGTACATTTGGCCTAATGTAATCCATGACACAATGTTGTCTGAGTGTTCGTGGAATGTGCAGAAACTGATACACGTTTTGAACGAGAGTAGACTATTGCATATTGGTGGAGGATAAGCTTAGATGACGGAAGGTAAATTAAGAGCAAATTTTTCAGGGACTCTCCCATCATAAATTATGAGCAAATGTTTCCGTTGAGCAATGGAAACTGACATAAATGGAGCACACTTTGTACAATAGCATCAAGGGTTGTATACAAGTATATCACACTGCATGATATAACACATTTTGAATGTAGCATGGAACCAAGGCAACAAGACATACATACAAAATATAACCTTTAGAGGAAACTCAGCATCCATGTTTTACCCTTTATTTTATGTGCTTGTTGAAAGGGTTAATTGGTAGGTAGCCACAGTAAACTTGACCAAATAATACACCTACAATATTCCCAAAAATTAACAACTAAAGTTCGTCTAAAGTCACACTCAACTCGCTTCCCCTATTAACTGAAGTACCAAAAATGTTCTAGTCTAGTTATTAACGACGTATTTTCAAAAATATTCATAGACACGGTTGCTAACTCATCCCAAACCCACTTTTTCATACATGGACCATAAATGAATGTTGATTCCTGTCAGATCGACCCAACCCCACCTTACTCCAACCAAATCCGCATTTGATCATTAGTATTAGAAATGAAAAAAATGACAAACAAGTAGAAAAAGAAGAGACCTGGCCATAATTTAAGACAACAGAAGCAGGGCTCAACTCAATGTTACCATAAGGAACAATATGACCTTCACTAAATTCATCTTCCTTATTACATTTCATAATGTACAAGTAATCTGTGGGTGTCAGTCCAAACCCTAGATTCTCCCAATCAATCTCTACTTGCTCCTTCATCTCCTTTGCTTCTTCTCTATCAAAATTATAAACCAAACAAAAATTTAAATTATTTAAGTCGATCGCTATGTCTTACACCATGCAGTGGCGGAATGAGAAGGGCTAGCATGGGCGATCATCCTCGAACATAAAAATACATTAATATGTTACAATATTGGTTCTGTGACTTTAAATATTAGTTCCGCCACTGGTTTATGCTACTTTGTTGATTATTAGTTTATTACTAGGAGTATCTTACATAACAAATAAGGTAGAATCATAAAAATACATTATGTGTTATTTTCAGTAACAATATAATTAATGGGGTGATTTTTGAAATTTATGTAGCTAAAAAGTGAGAATGAAAGCAAATGAAAAATATATTGGCTTAGTGGTTAAGACGGTTTGTACTAGCCTTACGCCTCATTTGACACGAAAAGAATAAAATAAATTAAAATACTAAGGAGGTAGAATATATGTTGTTGTAAATGCCATTTTTGGTAAGAAATAAAAACGAGAAATAAAATCACCTCGAATCTAAACTCGTTGAAGATGATATCGCCGGAGCCATTGAAAAACGTTAAAAAGTGAGAGTGAGACAAAGAATGAGGTTTGGTTAATTAAACAAACCTCATTGCTAATTGCTTTATTCATTGAAGATACAAGCTGAATAAAGCAATTCTGACTCGATTAAACAAGCCAAATCGCAACCACAAAATTGATTTGAATAAAGCATAACTATCACTAATCGCAAATGATTTGAATATAGCTTAATTAAACAACCCGACTCGATTCACCCGTTTACAGCCCCTACGTCTTTGTTGATATAGTTTGGATTTGAAAGACGGTTGATTAGACAGACCAAGGCAGAAACCCAGACGGAGAGTGCAATGACAAACACATAGGGTATCATTTCGGGTCAAATTATATACCAACACCCCACATGTTAATCACAACAACAAAAAACAATCTCCTAACCAAAATACTAAACCAAAAATAAGATCCTTGTTATTATTATTAGGGTTATTTTACGGGAATAATCCAATCTATAGCTCGCCTTCTCATATTAATCCAAATAATACTTTAACTCGGAATAATCTGAACTATGTCCTCATTTTTCTTATAATGCACCAAGCAACCGGCTACTTATTTGTCAGGTCACACTTATTTAAAAAAACACAAAAATTATTAAAAACAATAATTAAAACTACTATAATCTTAAATTAGACCAAACTTAACCATCGACATATCATCTTATCATCCTTTTAACATACAAATAAAGGTGAAATCGCCATTGAAACATCTCAAGCTCTTTGTTTCCGCTCTATAATCTCCAGTTGCTGCTTCCTGCTTCCTACTGTCTCCTCTCTTCTTTTCCATCAAACCTTAATAAAATACCAACCTCAAACACCCTGGCTCTATTATATCCCTAATTCTCCATCTAACAAATTACTTTCCCCAAATTATTATTTTCTCTCATATGAAGACGGATTTAATTGGCTCCTCTTGTCTCTAACCTCTGATTATTCCCGATATGGATTTAACACTTGTTTTTGATACCCAATTAACCCACCAAAAAACTCACGCAATTAGTTTTTGTAAAGAACAATGTTTTTTGGGCAAAGGAGGAAGTCGTTATAGGCTGAAATTGTTGTCGTTGCTCTAGTTTTTGTTGTTGAAAAAGATTAAGGTTATGGATCAATAATAAACCCAGGTCTTTTCAATAATAAACCCAGATTCTTCTTTAATTAGCTTTCTTCAACAATAATAATCTTTGAAAAGGGTGAACCCAGATCTTCTGCAATACGAAATCCGATTTCTGGTACTTGATTGCTGATAAGGATAAGCTAAACTCGATTCTGGTACTTGTTTGGTGTTGATGTTGATGATGGTTGAATTGTTGAATGTTGATGACGAAGGAAGGAGGAGGAATTGAAGGAGGTTTACAAAAATAATATGGGGTCACCGGTTGGTTTACTTGATTTGGTAAGTAAAAAATGAGCTAAGTGCAATATGAGCGAAGGAGGGCAATAAGACGGATTATTTTGAGTTAAAGTAAAGTTTGGATTATTACGAGAATATGAGCCAAAGTTTGGATTATTCACATAAAATAACCCTTATTATTATTATGAATATTATTAATGCTACTCACAACAAATTTCAAGCACAGATGCACAAGAAATAGCAAAATTTACCAAAACAACTAACATTCTGAAGCTTAATAAACAAAAATCCAATCACAGATTCAGAAGTCACACATAAACAACAAAATAGCAAAAATTAGGGTTAGCAATTTAAGAAAACATACATCAATCAACCAAAAACTAGATCCCGTAGCCGTCAATCAAACATCATCGTCGGAGAGTCGTCGGAGAGCGGTGGGCGTTGGTGATGAGAGAGTCGAAGTAGCGGTGGGCGAAGTAGCGGTGTTATTAAGTGTAAGGGGAGTGTCGGGTGGGGTTTGGGTTTTGTTTGATGTAATAAAGGACGTGTAATCTAGGCCGTTGGTTTTTTTATCTGAATGGTTCTTATTAAGTTCGTAGGTTCACACCGAAGAATAGGTTCGTACAAGATCCTATTTCTATATATTATTTCTATATTATATATATATATAGAGTCGGGATCCGGTGAGAACTCCTAAATATTGGAGAATTGGGGATTAAAGTGAGACGTTGGATTTAACTAATCAACAACGCATAAACATACGACGCGCGATTCAAAAAACAGATATCAACTCTCATTTCCTTCCATAATACTTTCTCTCACCTCCATGTTTTTTTCTCTCATTGCTGCACAATTTCAACAGATTCAAGCATCAAAATTTGTGGAAACCATTTATTTCAACATTAAGAACAACAAATAAAAGATGAAGAAAATGAGTTTGACGCAATTCATCTTTTAGGTCAATATTGAAAGTTTGAAACAGGTATATTTGGATCTCATTTCTCCATTTTGTCAATTTAATTTATGGTATTCCATTTGTTCTTCAAATTTCATGATTAACTCGGTTATTAATTTCCTTATTTCAGTGAATTAATATCCTATTTTTGAATTAGGGTTTGATTTTGCAAAATCTGACTTTATCGGCATTCTATTACGATTTTTAATTCAATTTTGTAAGATTTTTTAGTTTAACTATTTATTGTAGAGTTAAAGATGGATTTAGGTCTAGAACTGATGGAATATATAAGTTTTATTTGTACGATTGATTATAAATAATTAGGTTCTGCTATACTTCTATTTGCTTGTCTTGGTTAATAAAGAGGTTACTTTTTGAGATAATAGTAAAAGAGAATGTGACAGTCAAGACCCAAAATATGAGAGATGAGGGTCATCTTTTCAGAATCATAGCATTGTTTAGTTTGAGGAGAGTACTTGTTCTGGCTTCTTGCTATGTGTTTTAATTAGATTGTTACTACTGTGTTATTGTCCATATTTCCCTTTTTGTTCTGAATTGATCAAGGTAATATTAGGATGTGACAAAGGTAGTCATGTATCTCTACTTTAGCCATTACTTAGCTAGGGATGATGTACATAGCTGGATATCTTTTATTCAACATGTTTTGTATTGTTTTCTGAACTCTTTTATACACAAAGTCATGTTTATTAGAGAAAGGGTATTACAACTTTCTAAATTCTTATATGCGGCGTAGGACCTTAACAAGAAGTGATCTATATCAATGTAATCTATTTGAAAGAACATGTAGATTGGAAGGGATTCACAAGCTTCATCTGACAATTAGCCTTTTTATTTGACAAAAGTGTATAAGACATCTTTAATGTTCAGATATTTAGAGTGTTTTGCCATCAAGTAACAATTTTTCTCATACTTTGTGGCTACATTTTATAACACCTCATCATAAAAGCCTATTAGCTCAATCGGTAGAGCATTGTGCAATGCGCAAAGAATGTGGGTTCAAGTCCCACATAGGCTACTGTTAATGTGTTATTTCGAAAGTACATGGTAACCATATTGTATATAGTGTGATATTGTTTTTAATGACTTGTGGTATCTGTATTTTACCATTGGTGATATTGTTTCACAGGAACACAAAATTGGATACTCCTTTTAAAATACTGATAACCAGTGATACTGTTTTGTATAAAGAGTGATATTCTTTATAGGTACGTATGAAATTGTATAACAATATTACCTAAGGGGTATTGTCTACGACTAAGTGTGATATTGTTTGATATAGAGTGTGATATTCTATATATGAACAATCTTCAGGATCTAATATTGTATGTTCTTGGTAAAGTGTGATATTCTTTTCAGCATTTTGTGATATTTTTATACACTGGTTGTGATATAGTTTGACAACATTACAAAATGGAGAGGCATTTAAAGTACTTTTGAAACATTGATATTATTTTATATAAGGTGTGATATTATTTCTGGTAACGTGTGATATTGTTTCTCAGTATCACAAAAGTAAAATGTTATACCTTTAGAACTAATAGTCAACGACATGAAAAAGATAAGTGCTAAATCTAATATAATTTGATTCAATTATACAAATACATGATCAACTAATACATTTTCCAAGGAGCGGAGTGTGCTACCTTGATACAAATTTAAACAGGCTAAGATAAAAACTTCATCAAACTGATAACGGCTAGCTTCAAATTAAATTTTTCTGAAGCGAAGTCTGATGCCGCATTGACGTTGTTAAATATTCTTCTACTGGCCAAATTCAAGCCACCATTACTTGCCTTTAGTTTGCCAATGAAGTTGCAAAATGAATGTATTTCCATCACACATCAATCTGTAAAACAATTAAAATGACAGTATGTCACTTCATCGCGACAATCATATCTAAAAAACTCAATTGACAAAGAGAAACATATTTTTACCATTATAACAACACAATTACACTATTAGAATAATACGTGCATAAAGCTTAGCTACAACATGTGAGTAACATAGTTGTAACACCATAATAATAAGCACTTGCAATTAAACCTAGATCAGAAAAACTTAGTAAATTTAAATGAATGTGACACCCTTAAATTTAGCGTTAATTAAAACACGTAAATTCTACAGAAAAACTGACAGGATATGTTTGTAATTGGTTCAACTAGATAAAACCTGTAATTTTTTTAAAATTTTCCCAAACCATTCACAAACATCTCCAAGAGGAGGGTGCCAAAACCTGTAAATTCTATCAAACTAATTTACATAACTATGCTAAAGGCAAGAAAATATAGAGATACAAACCAAATTAAAAGAGGGAGACATATGTCCCTTCAAAATATATACATAACCAAAAATTAAAAGGTTTACTACTAAAAAAAAATAGCCAAACTAGGTCCAAGGTTCCTTATGCTCACTAGCTCGTCTGTGACCCCATCTAAATCTTCAACCTGTCAATCGCATTTTATACAAACACGAAAGCCACAATTCAGTGGGGAGTAACTTCGAGTCCTCCCAGCCACGAATCGTCATAATTAATGTAACATGTAGTAAAACATGTAAACAATATGATAATTAATCTAATTTCCAAGTATTATAACATATGAATACTAAGTTGACCAATTTAAACTATCATGTGAAACATATAACAAATTGTAATCCAAACTTTATCAATTGTAACCGGCTTACATCTCACCTATTACAATTCATAAAATCACCATACAAGAAAGGGCAATATATCAAAGACAGGCATAAGTTCTTAGTACGGTCAATAGTCACTCTGTAACTCGAGTCTATACCACGAGTTAGGGAAGGTAATCGAACCGGTACCTTGGCTCAGCGGTTAATATTAATAAAACATGGCCAAGACACAACACAACCCTAGCCTAAAATCTGCGCAGACCTAGACATGCGGATACACACCACCGCACCCAAGACCCACAATTTTTCTAAAACAAAGTGAGTACCCTAAGGAGTCCACCAAAGGGTTGGCTAGTACTTAAGCTGACCACTTACTATCAAAATAAGTAACGAGGTCATGCCCCAACTTGGATATAAATCCACTAGTCAGGAACACAAAGGCTATGAAGCAGTGAACATATACTCGTCAAAGACTATAATGACCTATCTATGATGAAGGCCGAAATACTCACCTAGGACCTAGTCCCAGCTAGTCCCAGCTTGAATACTTTAGCCCACACCACACGAGACAAGTAAGACACCCACTTAACCATAAGAGGGCAAAGAGTCCAACTTACCAACATAATTGCTAACATTCTATCATGTGAAAGGCTATATAAATGTCTATTCAGCAGACAATCCAACAGTATCCTCAAGAAGTATTCAATACCAATTTCCAATTCTAACAACATTAACCATATTAAAGGCTTCAGGGAATCTAGGGCCATTTCTATAATATAAGCAACTATTAAATTCAATCAACTATACATGTGAACTAAAACTTGATAAATGGCCTAAAACAAGAAAAAGGCCGATTATCTAATTCATTCAAAATTTCATCCAACCGAATTTTTACCCGCAACCCCAGCCCTGCGACAGGTACGAGTTAAATTCAGCTGACCAATCACTCAATTAACTGACATCGAATCAGTCAAAGGGACTAAGGCTCAGTTTTCGGCACAATCATCAAAACATGGCAATTATTACTATAAAATTTATTTTGAGCCTATTCATTACAATTTCATTTTAAAATCTATCCTAACATGTGGCAACTACCATAATAAGCATACTTTTTACTATTAACACAATTTTCACTACTAACATGATTCAATTCAAAGTGTACCCAAGTGTAACTTATACTAAACATATCCTTAATGAACCCGAAATGACAAATACTGCATGAAAAACCGCGAAACAAGCAACGGGTGACCGGGCCACCAGGGCTGGGCAGTAAATTTTTGCCGCCACCCCCACACCTCCATTTTTTCCATTTTTGTTCAGTATAAGACCGTCTGAAACATAATTAATCGTCCCCAATACTAACATATTAACTTAAACTATCCAAAGGACATGAATTAAACATGCATGCAATCATTTTAACATGTGAAATTAACTACTTAATTAAAAATCACAAAAACATACAAAAATCAAAGCATGTGTCGATTTTTCGTCGAGTAACTCGAAATATGTTACCTTAAGCTAGAAAATGAGTAATTAGCACCTTAAAACCAAACCCTAACAAGCAACTAGCCGCTATCCTCGACAATATACGAGTCCCCAAACTCGTCCTCCAATTCTTCACCTAATTAAACAATAAAAACACAATATATAAGTATAAATACCGAAATTTACCAAAATTCGTCTTAAAACAACTTCAAGAAAACTGAAATTAAAACATAACTAGGTTGTAGATCTCGACGAGAGGATTCCGGAAATATAAATTTTATGAAAATCCGTCAAGAAATGAGAAAGTTATGACGATTTTTGCTTGAATTTTGTTGAAATGGTGTTTGGTTTTGGGTTTAGAATGTTGAAGATGAACATAAGAAAAGAAAATCAGAAAAAAGAAGGGAGGGGGAGAGGTGTCCGCGGGAAAGGGAAAGGAGGAAAGGAAGGAGCGGGTTTAGTCGGGATTTTACGAGTCGGTTTTGACTCGTTTCGATAATAATTAAATCCGCTTGTCAAACGTACATTCCGACAAGACCAAAGTTTTTAAACACGAGATTACAAGAAAATTGAATACTTATACGACCCATTTCCAAATTCGTTTACCCAATGTTCAAAAGAATTGTCATTTTCCCCCCGATATGCCCTTATTTCAAAATAAAAAGTTTTTACACGGTTTAAACTATTTTTAAACATTTCGAAACTATCAAAATAAATACTTTTTTCCAAAATATAATAAAATTATATTTCTTTGAATTATTTTTACTTTAAATACTTAAATATCAAATTTTATTTGATTAATAAATTATTTCCGAAATATATTAACGGTCCGAAATTACGGGGCGTTACAATCACCCCTCCTTTTAAAAAGTTTCGTCCTCGAAACTTAGAAGGAGAAATTATAATATACAACATCTT
The DNA here is from genome assembly GCF_048544455.1 of Silene latifolia. Lineage (NCBI taxonomy): Eukaryota > Viridiplantae > Streptophyta > Magnoliopsida > Caryophyllales > Caryophyllaceae > Silene > Silene latifolia. The sequence goes on from NC_133538.1 coordinate 112,024,487, forward strand.
AATAATACAATCATAAGAAAATATAGGTATCTTTTCAATGAAACGGTGATACTCTCGTTGATCAGACAAGAACATCCACATTCATATCAAGATATAAAAATATTTCTACACCAATAAATGAGAAAACCCATTATTGGGACGTCACCAACAACGAGATTTAACATTCACTAATGTTAAAACCATTAAAAATCATAAAAGCATTTTCAAAATTTTTTTTGGTTTAAAGTTCTATAATAAGAATAATATCTTTACTAATTATGATTAAATAAGGCTTAGTAACTCGGAAAAAAAGTAAGAAAAAGGAATACCTTACGGAAATAAATCAAAATTTCATTTTCAAATCTTTAAAAATAGGTTAGGTTTGTAGAAGTGGCACAAACTTTTATGAATGAATCGAAACCGGTAGCTTGAAAGTTTAGGAGTCGTACAAAAAGGAAAGTAACTTAGATAGCATAAAAACAAAGTATGTTAAGAGAGCTCAAACTTAATCAACAAGAGAGCTATAATGAATTTCATGGGGTAAGAATTGAAGTCGAACCTAACAGGGTGTCAAAGATGGAGTTTCATAAGTTACCAACATCAAACTTATGAGAGGAGTATGATGAAGTAAGGAAGAGAGGTATGAGCGGTAACGCTCATGATCAAGGAAGAAGGGAGACTAGACAACAAGGAAACGCCAGACACTCTCATCTCAAACAACAATATCACTCAATACGGTTCCGAAAACTTCCTAACAACAAAACTCATAACCACATCACTCCAAATTCTCAAACATCCCGAAACAACTTTCACAAGCCTAAGGTCAAGGCTTCCAACAAAGTTATATTCGTATCCAAATAGTGTCAAATATGGGTTCCTCAAATATTCAACAAGGTTCTCATTTCAAAACAAGGTAGTAACATACCAACCCCAAAATCCGAAAAATCAATAGGATCTCAAGTTCCTCTATCCTTTTACTTATTAAGGATTGCCAAAAGCGGAACTACACTCAGCTACACTCAGCTACAACACCGTCCCATCATCTCAAGTACTCAATGCGACCTCAAGGTCTATAAAACTATAGGGTTAACAAATTCTTCTCAACACTAAGTCTCTCTCAACTCAAGAACTCTCAAGAGTCAACTAAAATACCAAATCACATCACCCAACCATTATGGTCATCAACATCTCAAGGAATATTCTTTCAAATATGACATCCTAAAACTTACTTACCATCAAATTCCCAAGGAACAAGGTCTTAATTGTAACAACACTTTATCACCTCAAAGTTTCTAAAACCATAAGTGAAACTATGTTCTTTAACCTAACAATTGGTGTCAACCAAACCATTACCCTTTCTAGTTACCAAAACAAGTGCTAAAACTTCCCAACAATGTAACTTACTCTCACTCTCATAACATATTTCAAGTAGTAATCAATATCACTCACTAAAACCAACAAATAATCCCACATTTAACATTTCCACACGATAACATATACATTATCAAACCCTCATATCCAAAGCGATTATGGAAGCCAAACCCAAACTCGGCTACTTAGTCAATCCTGTATCCTCAAATCACATCTCACTAACTCTGTAAACATGGTCAACAGGGTACCAACTATACTAAGGAGATAAGGAGTGATAACGGGATAGAGAAACGGTAAAATATTTTCAAAGGGTGCATGAACCTGACAAGTTAAGAAACTAAGGAGTCAGACCGTAAGGAGAACGGTTGACAAAAATAAGAGGTATTCGAGTTAAGAAGATATCTAGGGCAAGAAGAAGATACGTAAACTTTGGCATAAAAACAGGGTTCAACAAACGTTAAAGAGAAGGGAAGGAGAACAGAAGCGGCATAATGAAAGGGTTACCGCTTACCAAACACTCATCAAAGCTTATGATCGATATGATAAGGTTACATCACTAAGGTGCTCAACAAAGCCTCAAAAGTCTACCAAATCATAGGACTAACAAGGACTCCACAATGGTACGTATTCCTCAACTCAATTGGTTCTAAGAGCCAAAATCAACTAACCACACAAATTCATTTGTTACCATCCATGTCCCAAAGTATCTCCTTTACCATTCTCATCATCGAACTTCACTTACTATGTCATCTCCAAGTACCATGGCTTGTCTACTCCATCATTTCACCACTTAATACATCTAGTCTCCGATACCATAAATTAGAATCACATCTTTGAACTCACGAACTACATTGAATAACATTCCACCAAAATTCCCAAATTCAGATATGATTAAAAAGGTCAACCACGTGTTCTCAAATTTCGAAAGGTCAACAAGGGCTACTCTATACTAGATTTGGTCAACTCAAAAGGTTTAACAAACTAACTAATTCCAAAGTACGATACCAATCCATTAAGCAACGTCAATGTCCTATTGTATTCCTTTCAAGGCCTACTAGGATTAGGGCTAACTATCATTCCTTAAATTTTCCACAAGGAACATTGAGACTCTCAAATGAAGTAGCTCAGGTTCATTCCATCTTATGTACTAAGGTAGTACCCATGCTCAATCATCTATAACAAACAAGCTCTCAATAGTCATAAATCCCAAGGTGTTTCTCGACTCACTAGGCTCTCATATTAAGTACAACTAACAAGACTAACCAAAGGATCCCAAGTTATATTCTCCTATACAACTCAAATCCTAAACAACCAATTTCTCAACTCGTTCACGCCCTCCAATGGTACATTCTCTCAAAACTGAGTTCTCTTGAACAAGGGAACTATCCTGCGGAATAAAAGGAAGGTGTCTACAAGGACTCTTATTATAAGAAGAAAACGAACCAAGGATGAATCGGGAGAAAGAATAGAAGAGTAGTTACCAAGGCGAGAGAAGAGGAATTAAAAAGACGAATAAACAACGAGATTGGAAGATTAAGGTAAGATACACTGAATACGAAAAGAAGTATCAAGAAAGTGGAAGCATTCTTCATTTGGCATAACCAATCTTCAACATTCGGCAACGGCCACTCAGTCTTGGTCACCAACGAGTAAGAACTAATAAAATAGAATCATCAACTCCTCTTCTTGGCGGAGCCATCTTACAAAAGAGAAAATTAATTAGTACCTAACAATTAGCAATCACAAACAGACTACCACATAAAATCCTAAATCTACCCATCCTACCCATCTCTCAAGTTTATTATTTAAAGGTCAAGTGATTTTAAGTGGGGTGCACAAACGTGCGTCGGGAGCAATAGGCTCTGATACCAACTGTGACACCCTTAAATTTAGCGTTAATTAAAACACGTAAATTCTACAGAAAAACTGACAGGATATGTTTGTAATTGGTTCAACTAGATAAAACCTGTAATTTTTTTAAAATTTTCCCAAACCATTCACAAACATCTCCAAGAGGAGGGTGCCAAAACCTGTAAATTCTATCAAACTAATTTACATAACTATGCTAAAGGCAAGAAAATATAGAGATACAAACCAAATTAAAAGAGGGAGACATATGTCCCTTCAAAATATATACATAACCAAAAATTAAAAGGTTTACTACTAAAAAAAAATAGCCAAACTAGGTCCAAGGTTCCTTATGCTCACTAGCTCGTCTGTGACCCCATCTAAATCTTCAACCTGTCAATCGCATTTTATACAAACACGAAAGCCACAATTCAGTGGGGGGAGTAACTTGAGTCCTCCCACCACGAATCGTCATAATTAATGTAACATGTAGTAAAACATGTAAACAATATGATAATTAATCTAATTTCCAAGTATTATAACATATGAATACTAAGTTGACCAATTTAAACTATCATGTGAAACATATAACAAATTGTAATCCAAACTTTATAAATTGTAACCGGCTTACATCTCACCTATTACAATTTATAAAATCACCATACAAGAAAGGGCAATATATCAAAGACAGGCATAAGTTCTTAGTACGGTCAATAGTCACTCTGTAACTCGAGTCTATACCACGAGGTAGGGAAGGTAATCGAACCGGTACCTTGGCTCAGCGGTTAATATTAATAAAACATGGCCAAGACACAACACAACCCTAGCCTAAAATCACAAGAGACCTAGACATGCGGATACACACCACCGCACCCAAGACCCACAATTTTTCTAAAACAAAGTGAGTACCCTAAGGAGTCCACCAAAGGGTTAGCTAGTACTTAAGCTGACCACTTACTATCAAAATAAGTAACGAGGTCATGCCCCAACTTGGATATAAATCCACTAGTTAGGAACACAAAGGCTATCAAGCAGTGAACATATACTCGTCAAAGACTATAATGACCTATCTATGATGAAGGCCGAAATACTCACCTAGGACCTAGTCCCAGCTAGTCCCAGCTTGAATACTTTAGCCCACACCACACAAGACAAGTAAGACACCCACTTAACCATAAGAGGGCAAAGAGTCCAACTTACCAACATAATTGCTAACATTCTATCATGTGAAAGGCTATATAAATGTCTATTCAGCAGACAATCCAACAGTATCCTCAATAAGTATTCAATACCAATTTCCAATTCTAACAACATTAACCATATTAAAGGCTTCAGGGAATCTAGGGCCATTTCTATAATATAAGCAACTATTAAATTCAATCAACTATACATGTGAACTAAAACTTGATAAATGGCCTAAAACAAGAAAAAGGCCGATTATCTAATTCATTCAAAATTTCATCCAACCGAATTTTTACCCGCAACCCCAGCCCTGCGACAGGTACGGGTTAAATTGCGGCTGACCAATCACTCAATTAACTGACATCGAATCAGTCAAAGGGACTAAGGCTCAGTTTTCGGCACAATCATCAAAACATGGCAATTATTACTATAAAATTTATTTTGAGCCTATTCATTACAATTTCATTTTAAAATCTATCTTAGCATGTGACAACTACCATAATAAGCATACTTTTTACTATTAACACAATTTTCACTACTAACATGATTCAATTCAAAGTGTACGCAAGTGTAACTTATACTAAACATATCCTTAATGAACCCGAAATGACAAATATTGCATGAAAAACCGCTAAACAAGCAACGGGCTGACCCGGGCCAGCCGTGGGCCAGCCGGGCTGCTGCCGGGCCTGCTGCCGCCACCCCCACACCTCCATTTTTTCCATTTTTGTTCAGTATAAGACCGTCTGAAACATAATTAATCGTCCCCAATACTAACATATTAACTTAAACTATCCAAAGGACATGAATTAAACATGCATGCAATCATTTTAACATGTGAAATTAACTACTTAATTAAAAATCACAAAAACATACAAAAATCAAAGCATGTGACGATTTTTCGTCGAGTAACTCGAAATATGTTACCTTAAGCTAGAAAATGAGTAATTAGCACCTTAAACCCAAACCCTAACAAGCAACTAGCCGCTATCCTCGACAATATACGAGTCCCCAAACTCGTCCTCCAATTCTTCACCTAATTAAACAATAAAAACACAATATATAAGTATAAATACCGAAATTTACCAAACTTCGTCTTAAAACAACTTCAAGAAAACTGAAATTAAAACATACTAGGTTGTAGATCTCGACGAGAGGATTCCGGAAATATAAATTTTATGAAAATCCGTCAAGAAATGAGAAAGTTATGACGATTTTTGCTTGAATTTTGTTGAAATGGTGTTTGGTTTTGGGTTTAGAATGTTGAAGATGAACATAAGAAAAGAAAATCAGAAAAAAGAAGGGAGGGGGAGAGGTGTCCGCGGGAAAGGGAAAGGAGGAAAGGAAGGAGCGGGTTTAGTCGGGATTTTACGAGTCGGTTTTGTCTCGTTTCGATAATAATTAAATCCGCTTGTCAAACGTACATTCCGACAAAACCAAAGTTTTTAAACACGAGATTACAAGAAAATTGAATACTCATACGACCCATTTCCAAATTCGTTTACCCAATGTTCAAAAGAATTGTCATTTTCCCCCCGATATGCCCTTATTTCAAAATAAAAAGTTTTTACACGGTTTAAACTATTTTTAAACATTTTGAAACTATCAAAATAAATAATTTTTTCCAAAATATAATAAAATTATATTTCTTTGAATTATTTTTACTTTAAATACTTAAATATCAAATTTTATTTGATTAATAAATTATTTTCGAAATATATTAACGGTCCGAAATTACGGGGCGTTACAATGAAAGCATATGAGATACATATGAAAACATTGATTAAGGAAAGATCACGAATAAATCATAGGAGATACGAATTAAATCTATACATACGAAATGCGACATATATAGAATTAGGATCATGTGAGTCCGCTCTATCTTTTTGAGTCCATGATAGAATATCACATGTTATACTAAACAATATCACAGGTTATACTGTACAATATCACACCACTGAACCACTTTCGCCCGCTGTTACTAACTTATTTTTCTCATACTTATTTTTACACTAATCGGTTCTAGCACCGGGGCTCCGACAAACACCACATTCTAATTCCAGATTGAGTGCTTAGAAAAGCATTCAAAAACGGATTGAAAATGGGGATGAAGTGATGATCAATCCTTATCTTCCTTTGTAGATGCTACACCTTTTCAACTTGAATCATATGTTTCCGTTGTACATATAAAGGTTAGTTAGGTAACCAAAAGATTTTAGATGTAGTTCTACTATTATTTGTATAATGCTACTACAACAATAGTACTCGTGCACTCTATTTGTTTCAAACCTTTTTTTTCAATTATTGATAACTTTTGGCATCTAAGTGGTTATGTGCATTTTATACCTTTTTTTCAATTATCTTAACTAGGGGTGAGCAAGTTTAGGTCCGGATCGAAAAAATGGACCGGACCGGACCATTTGGTCTGGACCAAACCCGGACCGAATTTTTTAGGTCCGGTCCTCGGTCCTCGTTTTTTGAGTTTTCGGTTTTCGGTCCGGTCCGGACCAAACCCGGATATTTTAGGTCCGGACCAAATGGACCGAATTTTATGTTTCTAAAGACTATAATTAGAATATTATAAACTAAATTACCATTTTATCTTCACAAGATATTATAAATTAATATTGAGTATTTTTTTCTCAAAAACAATCTCTAGTTATTCATCAACATTTAATTTAGTGAAACTTAAATGTAATTATCATACACGAAATAGCGAAAGAATTAGTTCTAGGTCCATTTCGGTCTAAGACCGGACCGGACCGAATATTTCGGGTTTGGTCCGGTCCAAGACCGAAAGTTTTAGGTCCGGTCTTCGGTCCACAAAAAAATTATTTTCGGTCTTCGGTCCGGTCCTGTTTGGTCCGGTCCGGTCCGGTCTTGGACCGATGCTCAGCCCTAATCTTAACAATGTTCAAATACTAATACCAGGGTAGGTGGTCAGCGCCGACCGACGAATAGGTCACATAAAACACTTTCAACATTTTTTTGTGCTTACTTTTCATGATAGTATTTAGTATTCCTCGTGATATTGTTTTGTATAACTTATGATACTTTGACTGAACTCGCAAACTCAAATCTATAGATGAACTCACCAGATCTTGACTTTAAATTCACGAAATAACGATGATCGTCTATAAAGGAAAAATGCATTAACAACAATTACAATTTAACAAATTAAAAATTGTTGTAAATTATGATATTTTACAAATCAGAGGTGAAACATAAATTATAAATGAAAAAAGAAATAGAAAACAAACATGAGATTACAAACAGGAAATATTGAAGTTGTTGATTGAAAGTTGGAGGAGACGAAGAGGAGAACAAAAAGACAAAAACGTTCAAGTAGTGCTCACATAATTTAGGTAAATTAGAGATATGAACTGATTGAAAAAAAACTACAATCAAATAACAACATAAAAATATGAAACATTCTAACCAAAAATATGAAGCGAAACCGAAAAAATCATAGAAACATATGCAATTGAACATAAATCAGGGAAAAGATGCTAAAGTTGTAACAAACTCATAACAGATTCAACTTAAACCTAGATTTATAAGCGAGGCACCTAATAAATCACATGAGAATCAAATTAAACCTAAATTTAAAGTAGACAACAGTTAAGGCAAAAAAATCACGATTAGTTGCTATAAAATTCAGAATGAAGAACAAAATTGTATCAAGAATAGTTACAACAAAAGATTATCATCCTAAACAATTAATTGTTAACAAAATCAATAGTGGATGTAAACTGAAACAAACCTGAAATTGCGATTTCAAGATAATAATAAATTTTATTGATGGAAAATGGAATAAGAGGAAGAAGAGGAAACGGAGATGAACAACGAGTGTGTCACGCATGAGTGTTTAGAGAAATCAGAGAGTTTTGGTCAAAGAGAAGTTAGAGAGAGAAATGAATCAGTAAAAAATGAAGGAGAAACTTGTGTGGATTGATTATATAAGGAGACAAAATGACTACCTCACCCTTAATGACGCGCATCAATCTCAAGCCGTTGGATCTCTTATATCTGACAGTCTGAATTAATCCTCAATCCTCAAATATATGAGGTATACTCACATGATCTCATTCCTATATATATATATATATATATATATATAGAAGAAGGATCAAGTGAGTCCACCCAAATTCATTGAGTCCATAAGTCCTCTTAAGGGCCATTGAAAAGATAGGATGGAGGGTTGAGATTGAAGGGGAAAAGGGAGGGATTAATGCTAAATGAAGGGGATTGAAGCTAATTAATCACTTTCCCTCACTACCTTCACTAATCAACCACTAATTTTACTATATAACATTTATTTTTCACTCACTTCTCTCTCATCTCACACAATTATCATTCCTCTCATCTCTCTAAAAATCAAAAAAATTCAATTCCTCTCAAAAATCCAACAAAAATCAAAAACCAAATAATTCAAAAAAAAAAAAAAATTCCCCCTAATTATCCTCATCAGTCATCACCCACCACTCACACACCCGCCACCATCACGACACACCATCCACCACTCACACACCCGCCACCACCACCACGACGCACCTCTCCTGCCGGCCACTCACACACCACCATACACCCACACACCCGTCACCACCACTCCCACCATCAACCCACACCCGTCACCACCACTCAAACGACCCGACCAAAAACGCCACACACCAGATCTCCTCCCCTCCTTTGCCGCCTTCTCTCTCCCGCATCTCCCGAAAAACGCCCACCCACCACCGCACTCCTCTCTCCCGCTTCTTCCAGGTCTGACCAATACCACCACACACAACCCCATAAAAAGCCAGTTCCACAAGCCACCGTCCTTCCTCCGACCACAGCTCGAAACACCTCTTCCCGCGCCCTTCTTTTTTCCAGATCTGAGCCACCCCGACCACAGCCCGAAACACATCCACCGCCACTGCTCTTCTCTTCCTCTCCTGTTTGCGCTCCTTTCTCTCCTCCTCTGCCGCAGTGCTACTGTCGCTGTAACACCCCCATTTATTTAGGAGCCTTTAGCAAGACATTCCTAATAAATAGGACAGTTACCATCTCGGTTGCCCGAGGTAAATGATACAAATTAAAACAAACCAAAGTACTTTAATAACTTTAACTGGATTAACGGTTTTATTACAACATGATTAAACCCAACTGAAATAATAATCAATACAAAATCGCAGCGGAAATAAAATGAATAGACTATTAACTAAATTGTGATAAACTAATTAAGTCAGCTAGACGCCTAGGCCACGGTCAATCCTCACGCAATCCCATGCTCCCAAGTCGGCTAACTCAAGTACCTGTCAAATCTGCTCCCCATTATGGTTCATCACAGGTGTTCACGAATACACAGTCAACCACGAGGTTGAGTAGGGATAAACAGAGCATTAAGAAAACACATTCAATAAACTTAAACCGTCTAGAAGCATTAGAATCACAGACCGTTAATTAACGGCATTACCACACGGACCGATTAACGGCAATCACAGACCAACTTAATGGCAATCACAGACCAACTTAATGGCATTCTCGGACCAACTTAATGGCATACTCGGACCAACTTAATGGCAATTATTCTTATTTTATTCACGGAGCCCAAAGGCCAATATTGCTTATCTCTTTCCCACGTCAATAACAATAGCAATACTAATCACAACAGCATACAATAATAATCATGTGAATTCCCAACTTCCAATAACACAATTATCAATCTAACACAAGATTGAGTAGGGGATCCCTACCTTTAGCAAATCCCGAACGCACAAGCCAAATTAATAACGATCTTCTACCAAGTCGGATCCTCAATTAATTAGGGAACAACAAACACGAAAATAAGATGGAACCGATGTTGATGACGGAATGAGTAAAGGTCGTTAATAGCCTGACAAACCCCGTCCTTCGTCTTCGTCGCCAATACGCCGTACTCTATCACTCGGCTTCTCTTCCTCTGACTCTTTCTCTAACTTATGTTTGAGTTTTGCAAAATATATGTGTTTAGGTGGTGTGGTTGGCTTTTATAGGGTAAACTTTATGCTTCAATCTCAGGTAAGACTTGGGCTTCAATTTCATACAAGTTGGTACCAATTACACGGCCCAATCCAAAATTCTTTCTTTATTATTATTATTATTATTATTATTATTATTATTATTATTATTATTATTATTATTATTATTATTATTATTATTATTATTATTATTATTATTATTATTATTATTATTATTATTATTATTATTATCGCAATCGTTTTTCTGTCTCACTGTTACACCAACTAATAATAACCAATTACTATCTCGTATAACCACCTACCAAACAATTCTTTTAACAACGTTTATTAGAATAATTATATATTCCAAAAGTACGGGTATTACAATCTTCCCTCCTTAAAAAGAACTTCGTCCCCGAAGTTCACTCAAACTACTCAAAACTTACATGCCAATGAAAATGTTATCATTACTAACTCTTATTAGGAAGTTAAATTATTACTTAATTGTATACTTATAAAAGCACAAATTAACAAGTCGTATAAAGTACATATAAGCAAAGTTATAACAAACTCAAAACTTTAGTAGTATCACATTCTACCCTCCTAGAAACAAACTTCGTCCCGAAGTTTCCTATAACATACTTTATTAAAATGGTACGAGTATCTTAAATGCCCAGACAGTACTAATCCTCCAAATCCATCTAATGACTAGTTACCATTCTCTTCATTCCCTTGCACCGAAGTAGTTGCTCCAACTGACTTCCCACTATTGCTCTGGCCGCCTCCATTGCTTTGTCTATTGTTGTCGCTCCTCTGGTGACTCCATTGTCCCGGATTCCTATTGCTCCCAATACTTGATACTGGGATTTTATAGTTCCCTTGGTTACCCCCTCCATCGCCACTTCTCTTCGCGCTCCTACACTCATACGCTCGATGACCTCTTTTCCCACACCCAAAACATGTCACTAAATACCCCTCACAACTTCTGCCCGGGTGGTTATTGCCACACTTGGTACAATGATACACTCGCTGACTCACACTCTGACTCCGAGTATCGTTAAATCGCTCTCCACCACTAAGATTAATTCCCCCTGTCGAATATTGTTTAGGTTGAGTATTGACTTGCTTTTTACTACTCCCCTGCCCTTCGCCAACAATTTCACTTTTTCTTTTCTCCCCCTTCTCCTTCTTTTCCTCTTTTAACATATCAGCAATCCTCTCTACATGCCCAGCTCGTTGATAAACATCATCCATGCTACTTGGCTGACCAGCTGCAAGCCTCTTCTTAATAGTGGTCGTTAGTCCTTTTTCAAACCTGAGTGCCAACATCTCATCACTAAAATTTAAATCAGCTACATATTCTGACAATTCCATAAACCTGTTATAATAAGTCTCTACTGTCATCTCCTCAGTCATCTTGAAAGAATCAAATTCGGCTCTCATCTTACTCCTAATATGTTCTGGCACAAATACAGCTCTCATAGTTTCCTTAAAACCCTTCCAAGTGATAAAAGGTTCATCACTCTCCCTCCAAGCTTCCCTTAAGACCTCCTTACTACGATTCCACCACAAACCCGCTTTTCCCCTCAAATAGTAAGCAGCTTGATCTACTTGCATCTCCGCAGGACATCCTAGCAACTCAAAAAGGTTATCAAACTCCCTATGCCAATCTCTTAGTAAGGATGGTTCACCTAATCCGTCATACTTCGTCGGGTTGTGCCTTGCAATACTAGCACTCATTTTTGCTGGATCCTGAACTGACCCCTTAGCCTTCAATGCCGCAGTCAAAGCCTCATTCATAGCTATCAAACGGTCAATCTCCTCTTGGGACATGGTAGAGGGTGTAGGTGTAGATCTCTTTGGAGGCATGGTTCTATAAAAGTAAAACAAGACAACATAAGTTCCTACCCGAGTAAAGATAGCTTAACATTTTAAATATTCTACACTTACAAAGATAAGGTGTGGTCAATTCTATCCTTTTTATAACCCTTTATTAGATCTTCCTATGATAACTCCTACCCCTCAACTATCACAGGTTAAGGACTTATAAGACATTTATATTAATCTTTTGGAAAGATTCTCGTTTTCGGGAATCAAAGTCAAGCTGTAACTTTCAAAATTCACCATTAATTAACCATTACATTCCACGTTGAGTTTTTATATTTTACAGAGAATATAAAGAATTTTTAAAGCATAAGAAAAAGAATTAAATCCAAATCTCGAATATTTAATTTATAAAGATTTTTACAATTCAGTGGGTCGAAACAAAAACTCATCAGCAAAAAGTCAAAGTTTTAGGTCAACTTGTAAAACTCACTATTAATTGTCAAAAATTCACCTTGCAACGTGGCTTATCAATTTGAAAACATATTTGAGTCTTTTAAACAATGGTGTTGGAATTAGGTAAAAATGTTAAGTACAAATTAAATGAGAAATTTTACAAAATCGTTTGTCGAAAGCTTTACTGTACAGGAACATTCTGACCACTGCTCACTAAAATATTTATTTCTCTCAAACGATAAAACTTTTTAACATGAGACCAACGACACTGGAGAACTAACTCACTGGGTTATCATTCATAAAACTTTCAACCTTATATGATAAACAAAGGTCAAATGGCAACTAACTCAAATAGGAGTAAAATCTGACAAATAAGGCCCAGCTTCTACATTGCTTTTTACTAAATCATAAATCCTTATTAACACCCTCCTATACTTGTAGTAACACAACTTAGTCGTCCTACTTCACACACAACTAGCATCTATTCTAAAGCATTCATTTCACAAGTTTAAATATTTCTTAATTTGTAAATAGCATGGCTTCGGGATTCACATAACCGCATATCGCTAGACATGATACTACTACAATCATCCAATCAAATAATCAATACCAATTTGACAATTACTTTTATGCTCATGATAAAGACAATTCAACATCAAATCCTTATATCATCCATCCTACTCTCCTAAAAAAAATCAAGGTTACGTCCCGTAACCTTGGTCATCAACGAAAATAATGCACATCCAAGCCAACAATTACTCCTAAGAAAATAAACAAAATTCATTTTAATTTACCCCACTCTTCATTATCTCTCAAGGTAACCGGTTCAAAACTGGAAGGGCCGGGGTTCGGAGTGAGGGTACCTTCTCATCCTAAGCCAAAAAGGGCTCCTAACAGTTTCTATCCGGGTTCATTTTATTAGACACATCCTAAGTTCATTATTAAATTCATTGGTTAGGCCTGAGAATCGTTTTGCTCTGATACCACTTTGTAACACCCCCATTTATTTAGGAGCCTTTAGCAAGACATTCCTAATAAATAGGACTGTTACCATCTCGGTTGCCCGAGGTAAATGATACAAATTAAAACAAACCAAAGTACTTTAATAACTTTAACTGGATTAACGGTTTTATTACAACATGATTAAACCCAACTGAAATAATAATCAATACAAAATCGCAGCGGAAATAAAATGAATAGACTATTAACTAAATTGTGATAAACTAATTAAGTCAGCTAGACGCCTAGGCCACGGTCAATCCTCACGCAATCCCATGCTCCCAAGTCGGCTAACTCAAGTACCTGTCAAATCTGCTCCCCATTATGGTTCATCACAGGTGTTCACGAATACACAGTCAACCACGAGGTTGAGTAGGGATAAACAGAGCATTAAGAAAACACATTCAATAAACTTAAACCGTCTAGAAGCATTAGAATCACAGACCGTTAATTAACGGCATTACCACACGGACCGATTAACGACAATCACAGACCAACTTAATGGCAATCACAGACCAACTTAATGGCATTCTCGGACCAACTTAATGGCATACTCGGACCAACTTAATGGCAATTATTCTTATTTTATTCACGGAGCCCAAAGGCCAATATTGCTTATCTCTTTCCCACGTCAATAACAATAGCAATACTAATCACAACAGCATACAATAATAATCATGTGAATTCCCAACTTCCAATAACACAATTATCAATCTAACACAAGATTGAGTAGGGGATCCCTACCTTTAGCAAATCCCGAGCGCACAAGCCAAATTAATAACGATCTTCTACCAAGTCGGATCCTCAATTAATTAGGGAACAACAAACACGAAAATAAGATGGAACCGATGTTGATGACGGAATGAGTAAAGGTCGTTAATAGCCTGACAAACCCCGTCCTCCGTCTTCGTCGCCAATACGCCGTACTCTATCACTCGGCTTCTCTTCCTCTGACTCTTTCTCTAACTTATGTTTGAGTTTTGCAAAATATATGTGTTTAGGTGGTGTGGTTGGCTTTTATAGGGTAAACTTTATGCTTCAATCTCAGGTAAGACTTGGGCTTCAATTTCATACAAGTTGGTACCAATTACACGGCCCAATCCAAAATTCTTTCTTTATTATTATTATTATTATTATTATTATTATTATTATTATTATTATTATTATTATTATTATTATTATTATTATTATTATTATTATTATTATTATTATTATTATTATTATTATTATCGCAATCGTTTTTCTGTCTCACTGTTACACCAACTAATAATAACCAATTACTATCTCGTATAACCACCTACCAAACAATTCTTTTAACAACGTTTATTAGAATAATTATATATTCCAAAAGTACGGGTATTACAATCTTCCCTCCTTAAAAAGAACTTCGTCCCCGAAGTTCACTCAAACTACTCAAAACTTACATGCCAATGAAAATGTTATCATTACTAACTCTTATTAGGAAGTTAAATTATTACTTAATTGTATACTTATAAAAGCACAAATTAACAAGTCGTATAAAGTACATATAAGCAAAGTTATAACAAACTCAAAACTTTAGTAGTATCACAGTCGCCCTCCACCACCACGACAAAATCCTCCTACTTTAAACTATTCTACATCGTTTTTTTTGGTTGAATGGTGGTGGATGTGGTTTTTGGTTTGTTTTTTGTTTATGGTTTTCAGATCTTGCATTTACATGTTTTGTTTTCAGTTTTAAACGTTTTTTTTTTTTTATTTTTATAGTCTTGTTTTATATTTTTAGATCTCGTTTTTTAAAAATCCGTCTTCTTTTATATTGTGAGATACTTTTATATCTTTAAAATAAATACACTCAAAGAACTTTTTTAAAATTTTTAGATTTACTTTTATTTTTAGATCTATAAAATAGATACTTGGTCTTTTTATGATCTGTTTTTGTTATTCGTTGATGTTATTGTTCCAGATTTATACTCGTATTTTTTTACATTTACACTTGTATTTCTTTACATTTACACTCATATTTCTTTACATTTACACGCATTTTTCAGATTTATACTTATAATTCTTTACATTTACACTCATATTTCTTTACATTTACACTTATATTTCTTTACATTTACACCCATTTTTCAGATTTACACTCATATTTCTTTACAATTACACTCGTACTTCTTTACATTTACACTCATAAATTTTACATTTACACTCATATTTCTTTACATTTACACTCATATATTTGTACATTTACACTTGTTAAATTTATATAGATTTGCACTAATATATTTTTGTGGATATAAGTTGGTGGTGGAGGACGACGGTGGTTGTGTGTGTTGGTAGTCGGACTAAAGTTTTACTCGTAAAGGACCAAAATTACACTTATAAAGGACCAAAGTCACACTCAAAGGACCAAATTTACACTCTTAAACCTTCAAATTTACACTTAAAATACTACATTTACACTCGGAAAACATCACATTTACACTTGTAAAATGTTAAAATTATATAAATTCAAAATTTCCGTCACGAAAAATCAAATTTACACTCTTAAAATGTTACATTTACACTCGTAAAACATCACATTTACTCTTGTAAAATGTTAAAATTATATAAATTCAAAATTTCCGTCACAAAAAATCAAATTTACACTCTTAAAATGTTACATTTACACTCGTAAAACATCACATTTACACTTGTAAAATGTTAAAATTATATAAATTCAAAATTTCCGTCACAAAAAATCAAATTTACACTCTTAAAATGTTACATTTACACTCGTAAAACATCACATTTACACTTGGAAAATGTTAAAATTATATAAATTCAAAATTTCCGTCACAAAAAATCAAATTTACACTCTTAAAATGTTACATTTACACTCGTAAAACATCACATTTACACTTGTAAAATGTTAAAATTATATAAATTCAAAATTTCCGTCACAAAAAATCAAATTTACACTCTTAAAATGTTACATATACACTCCTAAAACATCACATTTACACTTTAAAACTCATACAACATTACATTTACACTTCTGAAATCTGAAACTCAAAACTGATTAATTAGGGGCTAGAGAGAGAAAGAAAAATTAATTAGTGTATAGAAATTTGATTAGTGGTAATTTTTTTTGGTAATTTTCAATCTCAACCACCCATCTCAATTCAACCATCCACATTTTTTACCTTTTCTTTTTAATAGCCTTTAATCAAATTCATCTCAACCATCCATTGAGTCCATCCAATGGCCCTTAGAGGGACTTATGGACTCAATGACACATGTTAGACTCATTAGAACTCCTATATATATATATATATATATATATATATATATATATATATATATATATATATATATATATATATATATATATATATATATATATAGAGTAGGATCTGGTGAGAACAGTCATTCGGTGAGAACGGTGAGAACGAACTATCTAACCTTTATTAAATTAAAACACACAGTATAGTAACAATTTTTTTGTTTCTTCAAAAAGCTATCCCACGATCTTTCTGATGACAACATTCACTTCTCCTTCTTACACATACTGCCACCTGAGTCGGAGATCCGGTAAGATAACACCAGCAATAAGCTCGTTTGACGGCCGCACACCACACTCGGAGGCCGGATCTTCGACATCCACTGCGACCAAATACAGTCTCCTTCCCTCTCACCTCGTCGACATCGCCTAACCACCATTATCAACCTTTGCCAGCGTGATGCTTCCAACGGCGACGGATCTAATTGATAGGCCCACTGCATTATCATCAACCTACATTATCATCAACATTTTATTTCGATTTCGATGTCAGCGGCGACACCACCGCCGATCACCAACTTCGTCGGCGAAGTTGACCACCAATTTAATCGACCCGCATCATTCTTTCCTTTTTTCGCACAATTATCAGCTAAATCGACCGCGACTACCACTGCACGATCAGTCCTACTGATGTAAATGAATGAAGATGGACAAAAAAAAGTGTGGTAATTAGTTTAATGAATTAATATTGGGATTTGGTGTTGAATTCAACGAAGCAGCAGGCAAAAGGAAAGTTGTGATTTTGGTAAATGCATCTCTTGATCAATTTCTTTGTTGGCCAACGATTCAATTCCAATAATGATGACACACTATCGGTGACTGTAACAAGTGACTCCCCTTCCCCATAAGATCTACTACTCTCCGATCTAATTTATTGTGTATCTAGCCACTATTTTAACGTATCTAGCTACTATTTTAATGTATCTAACATAGATACACAAAATTAGTTATTAGGTACATTAAAATTGGTTTAAGATACCTCAAATTATAAATTAGATACACTAACTTCGATTAGCTCCAACCATGGTGGATCTAACCATGGTTGGACTAAGAAACCAAATGTGACAGTGGAGCTAAAATGATAGTTCAAAATTGGAGGAAGAAAATTGGGATCTGGAATTTGAAAATCTGAAATGTTGAGTTTCGTGGTGTTCATTGGTATCGCAGGAGCTGCGTCGGTGTCGGGGAAGCTCGTCAGTGGTTCGTCGGCGTTGTTGGTGTTCGGTGCCGACATGTGGTGGGAGGTGACGTGGAATATGAGATGGTATGGCAGGGAGTTTTGTTGAAATTGGATTTATGAGATAAAGGATGGCAGGGAGTTTCCTAATATGGGATAAAATTAGCTTGTTCTCACCGTTCTCACCGGATCCTAAATCTATATATATATATATATATATATATATATATATATATATTGAGAACCTCAGGTTCAGAACCTTTGTACCAAAGATTCGAAATCTTTATATCAAAAGTTTAGAACCTTTGTACCAAAGATTCATAGCAAGTGGAAATCTCCATAAAATTTATGATTCATTCCTTCTCTCTTTCGTTAAATAATTAGAAAGCTAAGGTAAAGACAATGTGTAATACTACGGTTTTATGAGCTTCTGGGTACTCTATCGAGTGGGCCTTACTCTGTTTTGCTTTTTGCTTTTTAAAATAGTTTCTGACCTGTAGGGTACACGATCGAGTAGGCGGCACTCGATCGAGTACGTCAGTTACTCGATCGAGTAGCCCGGTTTACGGGTAATATTTTGACGGGTTTTATTAATAATGCGGTAATGATATATAAGGCTTTCGTCACTTTTCTCAAAACACTTTTACAATCTAAAAACCTTCAAGAGAAGATTAGAAGTTACGTTGAATCATCCTCGCCTCATTATTAGCAAATTCCGGAGCTAGAAGTGTCGGATCCTGTCGTTCTTTACATCTTTGTGATCCTTGCGTCGAGGGTAAGATCTACGTACCGAATTTTTTATATTTAATTAAGTTTCGTTAAACCCTAATTTTGGGAATTGGGGATTTGTGTTAGTTTTGTGTGGTTAGTGATATATGTGATGTTATGTTAGAAGGAGGATTCGTAGAAGAGGCTTTTTGATAACAGCTGTTGAGATCGTCTGACTGTATTGCATTCCAGGTAGGATTTCCCTACTCAGTATTAGTCCCATAACGTGTTGTTGGTGTTTTGTGATTGTTGAATATTATCATACTCGTATTTTGACGATTGTTGGTTTAGGTTGTTGATAGTACTTGTGATTGATTGTATCTGTCTGTGTTCTTCGGGGCGCGTCCCTGACTGAGTGGAGTCACTTGCGGGAGTGGCTTCACACCCATTATTCGCCTTCTGTGGAACCCGCCACAGAAGGGATGTGCACATTAATGAATTTGGGTTTATTGCTCGACGGAGATGAGCGGGGATTAGGTGGGAACGGCTGCGGTCCCCCACTGGTGGCGTGGAGTGACCTGTTGCGATGGGCACTCTGGCAGGGCTACACACTTTAGTGTGTAGTCGGTATTGTGGAGTTGGTGATGGAGTACGGAGTATATCTGTGACGATTGAGATGTGTTGTTTGTTGTGTTGTTGGATTATATAAATTGTGTGATTAGTACTGACCCCGTTTAATTGTTTTAAAAATTGTGGTGATCCATTCGGGGGTGGTAAGCAGTTATTGAGCAGGTATGATATGACGCGTATGAGATAGCTGGGATGAGTCATCACGTGGCAGTTAGAAGTCTTCCGCTGTGTCAGACGATGTTTTATAGCTTTGATAGTTTTAGCAGTAGACCGTTTGAGAATCTTGTATTTCTTTTTATCAGTTTTGGAGTTGGTATGTAATCACTTTAAACATTATTTACTTTTAAGTATGTTTCGTCATTGTTTTATGATTATCATTGCCTCGGGAAACCGAGATGGTAGCGCTTCCATGCCTTAAGTGGTCCTGGTAAGGCACTTGGAGTATGGGGGTATTACAAAATGGTATCAGAGCGACGATTCTGAAACCTGTAACCAATGAATCCAATGAATATAGGGAGTCAAATAAAATGAACCCGGGGTAGAAGTTGTAGGAACTAATGCAAAGACTTGGGAGACGTCCTAAAGTCGCGAACTCGCCCTACAATTTTGAACCGGTCACCATGGGATATGTGTCGGGATCGTTATGTGCTTATTGTGTGCTTTGTGTATCTATATAGTAGTATGTTGTATGAATTGATGGATGCATGCATGTGGAGGATGGGAGATCTGAGTGGAAAGATAATGATGACATGAATTGTATGTTGGTTGATTGTAAAGTATGAAAGTATAATGATTGATACATATAATTTGGCATGTTATAATTATGAAAGGAAAAGTGTTTTGTTTATATATATATATATATAAAGCGATGCGTAAGTATATATGTTGTTGTAGTCGTTTCGAGTAAGAGTATGGAAAGTTGGGAGTGTGAATTGAACATGTGCTGGGTGAATATGTTGAACGAATATGGTGGATAAATATATGGCATGATGGATGAATTAGTGGAAAAAGATGAATAATCGTTGTATGATAATATGATTTATGATTAAGCATGTTATATAATGGAAGTTTTTTTATAATGTTGTTATGCTAGTAACATGTGAATAGGGGGACTTGATGTCATGTATTTGTGATTTTGTTTACGAAAAGTGATAGAATAAAAGCATGTGGGTAAGTCATGATTGGCAAGTTAAATAAATTATGTGCATGATGAATGTTGTTGCTTTGATTTCTAATATAGTAACATGTGATTGGGACTACTAGTTTTATGAGTATTGGGTTGTTTTTGTTTACCTTGTTGCCGTTTAAGTTGTTTGGAAGTAAAATCAAGTAGTTGTGTTTTTTGATTATAAAGAGGTTGTCTTTAAACTGTTATAACTTGAGATGTATAAATGATTTTAATGTGATTCCACTTGGAAGTGATAGCTTGTTCTTTTACGATTCTAACGGTAGGTCACACACCCAAAACGACCAAGAAATGAGTGACTTATGACCGTTTTACGAAAACTGGATAGTGCTGAGAAATGCATAGGGTACTCGATCGAGTAGCCCTTACTCGATCGAATGCACCTTGGTACTCGATCGAGTACCCCTTACTCAATCGAGTAGCCCTGGTAATTTTTATATACGTGTCTCTGACTTTCACCTACTCGATCGATTAAGTCACTTTCTCGATCGAGTGGCCTGTACTCGATCTAGTGACCCCTATTTTGGGTCATATGCTTATCTTTTGACTTCGTTGCATATTATGTTTAATTCAAAGGTGTTATTTTTCTTCTTTATGCATTGTTTTACATGTATCTTGGTCTTGACGCGTAAGTTACCCAATCTTGTGGTGTAGTGAGTGGCACCTGTGGCGAGTATGAATTCGGTGGGAGGACATGAGTTATATGTGGTTGCGATAGATAGTGGAAAAAGAAAAGGAAGATCGTTATGGATTAATTGAGACATAGAGCATGTTTTCTGAGATGAGATGAGATGAGTGATATGATTGTGTGTTGAGTAACGTAAAAGTAAGTGAATATGGGCAAGGAGTGATGTCAGTCTAAGGAACGTGAGAATGAAAGGATTGAGAGTAAGGGTGTGGATAGTGGCAACTTGAGATGTGTGAAGAATTATGGAGGGAGATGGTTAGGAGTCGTGTAGGTTAAGAATATACATAGTAAAAGTTCGTTTTAAAGGGGTTGAGAAGAGTGGTATATAGTGAACTTTGTGGAGACATGTCGCGAGGTGGATTTGTAGACAGTGAGTGAATTTGGGAGATTTGGTTTATTAAGAGGTGAAACTACTGTGGGATTTCCTTGGGCAATTAACGGTATGAAAGGAATTTTGATTTCTAGAGATGTACAAAACAGATGTAATTGTTTGAACAGTAAACGTTGATCTTATGGATAGATTAGAGGCAAGTGTGAGTGATAGCATAATAAGAGAAGATCCATGGTAAGAAAGAATGAGATGATATCGATATGAAATGATGGGATTTGAGTTTCGGAGCGATGAGAAGGTAATTGGAGCACTAAAGGGTTAGATAGAAGTAATAAGGAGTTGAGCTATTAAATGGTATTGTTGAGTATAAAGAGAAAAGAAGGATAAAAGTAAGACGAGAAAAATGTTCACCGGAGTTATGTGACATAAAAGTAAGGAATCGTCGAAATGTATGATACTATCAAGAATAAGTAAGTTAATGGTTATACAGAAGTTTCAGGACAACATGATTAATCATGAGTTTCGAGGAATTAAGGGAGTATGAAGTTGGTGGAGTATTTGCACGATACGAGATTTTTGGTGGAGAGTTAGATGATGATACAATTAAGGATAGTATTGGGAAGAATGTTGAGGTAGTTTTGTTGATGGATTCGATGCTCGTTATTTGGGATGTTAACCAAAGATAGGAAAGAAATCGAGATGTTTAGAGATGAGTGTAAGAGGTTTGATGTCCGGGCAGTGGTCGTGTTATGGTTTGTGACTAGTGGATAAGGGTGATGGTATATTGGAAATGTAGCAATTCTAAAGAGGTTGATTTTGTAGAGACCAAATTGATATGTATGGTTGTGAGAGAGTATAAGATGTGGTTATATGAGGCGGTTGATAGTAGTTGAGTATTAATGGTATGGTTACAATTGGCAGGGGGTGATAGATATGCGAATGGGAGAATATGTTATGAGGGGTATACGAGTTAAGCTCGGGTGAGAGCTAACTTTTATCAGGTGGTAACTTACGTGATCAGGATTGACTAATTGGATGTGATTACGTGTCTATGATGTGTATAAATGTTTACGTGGGGTTCTGACCTCACAGGAAGTGGTATGGTGTGATAGTTATAAAGTCATTATCCAATGTTCGTAATATATGTTGATACGGTAACCTAGTGGAATGATGATTAAAAAGGTAATAATTTGAGTGATCTGGCATGACTGGTTATACTTGTATGTATTCGTGATACATGTTAATCTGTGATATGGTAAGGGGATGATATTCATGAGGTTATTTATCTGTTTAATTCATATAATATGTTGCGTTGTGATTTAGTAAGTGGATTTGAGTAAATTTTTCTTGTCTGAGAAGTTATTCTGAGTTAGTGTTTATGGGAATTGTATGTAGTTGTGATGTCTATCGATATGGTTGTTGTGCCACGGGTGGTGATCCGGGCACGGTACTTAGTGTTGTGATGCGGATATTTTTGCACTGCGGTGTGGCTGTTGGTGACGGTGTTGCGATGCCGTCACCGGTTGTGATGGAGTAGGCGGGATGATTATGATTCGAGTTTCAAAAGTACATACCAGTCATACATAGATTGTTGTTTTGTTTGATGTTGCTTCCTGTGAGTTTCAGTTTGTACAGATAGACAGTTGTTTTGTTTATTGATGGTTCTTACCAGTTTAAGTTTGGGAATGAGGGTGAAGTATGATATGAAAGAGAGTTGTGTCTGTTTTCGTCGTTGTCATGGTATAGTGATATTCTGTTGATGGGACACAGTTGTGAGAAGTTGTTACAGTACATGTGATCTTGTTGTAGATGAGGCATTGGTGCACATAGTCATGGCAAGTGATTTGTGGAACATGTGTTATACTAATATGGACGCTGCAGAGGGTTCATAATCTTATTTTTGGGACAGTGAGTGTAGGGTGTTTGGAATTAGTGACACGTTAAGTTATGTATGAGTTTTGCGGTAACGAAAGAAAGGAACTTGAGGATCTAGTGTGAGTGTACGTAACAAATGTGGATCGTGAGTTATGCTTTTGGTGATAGGAGTTTTATATAGTTTATATAGAGAGGTATGTCGTGTTGCGGTAATGTGGAAGAGTTAGAGTGGCTCTTATGATCAGGATTTTGTGGTATTGGTTAGATGGCATGCAGAATGAGTTGAGGTATGAGAACTGTTTAAGTAAGAGAGCCTTGGAAATAGGAATGGTTATAAGTGTGAGGGTATAGGCGGTTATCTTTGACATGTGGTGGTGATGAAGATAATGAGTGGATATAGCTAAGGATCTGGTATTAGTAAGTTACGAGGACGTAACATTTATCTTAAGAGCAGTAGGATGCGGCAAGGAGAGTTTGATGGTTGTAGGAGTGCAGCAGATTTGGAAGTTTGAGTCTTAATGGAGAATATAGGATGGATTTGTGTTATGGTTGTTTTGTTAAAAAGGTCATGGTCGTGCTTGAAGTAGTTCGATGTTTAGGAATGGGAGAATATTTCAATAGTGTTGAGAGTTGAATGATGGTGTTTATGAGTTCGATAGTGTTGAGAGTTGGATGGTGATGTTATGAGTGTGAGTTAACTTTCGAGGACGAAGTTCCTTTTAAGGGTGGTAGAATGTAACATTCCGTTTGATGTTTATGAGTATCTTGATATTGGATTTTCTAGTGGATGATATGTTACGGAGCTAGCAGCGTTTGTGGACGGTAGTTGGTTATGTATGGAGTTGGTGTCGTGAGAGATATATATGTGGTGGATACGATATCGTGAGTCATGTTGTGGAATTAAACATAGTTGGTGAAGTGGGTGTTAAGAGTTCATGTTTTATAGGTTGGGTTTTCGATTGAGTTCTTAGCTATGTTGTTGTGTCTTGGTTGAGTTAGTATGTTTGTTTTTATGTATGGGTTGAACTTCGGGGACGAAATTCTTTTTAAGGAGCGAAGACTGTAATACTACGGTTTTATGAGCCTCTGGGTACTCTATCGAGTGGGCCTTACTCTGTCGAGTAAGGGTGTTTTGCTTTTTAAAATAGTTTCTGACCTGTAGGGTACTCGATCGAGTAGACGACATTCGATCGAGTACGTCAGTTACTCGACCAAGTAGCCCGGTTTACGGGTAATGTTTTGACGGATTTTATTAATAATGCGGGAATGATATATAAGGCTTTCGTCACTTTTCTCAAAACACTTTTACAATCTAAAAACCTTCAAGAGAAGATTAGAAGTTACGTTGAATCATCCTCGCCGCATTATTAGCAAATCCCGGAGCTAGAAGTGTCGGATCATGTCGTTCTTTACATCTTTGTGATCCTTGTGTCGAGGGTAAGATCTACGTACCGATTTTATTATATTTAATTAAGTTTCGTTAAACCCTAATTTTGGGAATTGGGGATTTGTGTTAGTTTTGTGTGGTTAGTGATATATGTGATGTTATGTTAGGAGGAGGATTCGTAGAAGAGGCTTTTTGATAACAGCTGTTGAGATCGTCTGACTGTATTGCATTCCAGGTAGGGTTTCCCTACTCAGTATTAGTCCCATAATGTGTTGTTGGTGTTTTGTGATTGTTGAATATTATTATACTCGTATTGTGACGATTGTTGAATTTAGTTGTTGATAGTAGTTGTGATTGATTGTATCTGTCTGTGTTCTTCAAGGCGCGTCCCTGGCTGAGTGGAGTCACTTGCGGGAGTGGCTTCACGCCCATTATTCGCCTTCAGGAACCCGCCACGAAGGGATGTGCACATTAATGGATTTGGGTTTATCGCTCGACGGAGATAAGCCGGGATTAGGTGGGAACGGTTGCGGTCCCCCATCGGCGTGGAGTGACACTGTTGCGATGGGCACTGCAGCGGGGCTACACACTTTAGTGTGTAGTCGATGTGGGAGTTGGTGATGGAGTTCGGAGTATATCCGTGACGATTGGTCGTGTTGTTTGTTGTGTTGTTGGATTATATAAATTGTGTGATTAGTATCGACCCGTTTAATTGTTTTAAAAACTGTGGTGATCCATTCGGGGTGGTGAGCGATTATGAGCGGTATGATATGACGTGTATGAGATAGCCGGGATGAGTCATCACGTGGCGCTTAGAAGTCTTCCGCCGTGTCGACGATGTTTTATAGCTTTGATAGTTTTAGCGATGAGACCGTCCCGAGAATCTTGTATTTCTTTTTATCAGTTTTGGAGTTGGTATGTAATCACTTTAAACATTATTTACTTTTAAGTATGTTTCGTTATTGTCTTATGATTATCATTGCCTCGGGAAACCGAGATGGTAGCACTTCCATGCCTTAAGTGGTCCTTGTAAGACACTTGGAGTATGGGGGTGTTACACAATGTATGGTAAATTCTTCATGAATGGTTTCTATATGTTAGAACAACAACATTATTTTTACACATCTGAGCATTCGTGTTTGCAGCTGTCATTATTCCAGCACATTTTCAAACTCACTGATGTAAAATTTATTTTTAGTTTTCCCATAATAAGTTCAACACCATGTAGTTCAAGTTATACTTGATCTCTCCATCGTGTAACATCATCCTTATATAATGCTTTATGTTTGAACCAATAAGAAGGAGCATGTATTTTGTTAGTGGTGCACCATGTTGCATTTTAATAAAAAAACTAAATGTCAGAATGTCTAGCCACATACCGAATATAAGGACAATGTGTGTGATCTTTTGGCATTTGACCTCATGTGCTTCTTAAGAATCTTAAACTCATAAATCTCGACCCGTGCCAACAAGAACGAGAAACTACTCTGAAGTAAATATTATTTGCTAACTAATAATTAAAAGATGCTCCCTTATTTCCAACATTTGTTTACCTTGTTAATTTTTACCAACAAGGGAAGTATTGGGTCTAATTACTAGAGATTTGTTGCAATCTGGAAAAGAAACTGAAATTAGGAGACCAGTTGACAACCCTTTGAACCCTTAGTACAAAAGTTCGGAACCTTTGGCACAAAGATTCTGAATCTTTGGTACGGAAGTTTTGAACCCGTGGTTCTTACAGTTTTCATGTGAAGGGGGTTCTCATAAGATCCTCGATCTATATATATATATATATATATATATATATATATATATATATATATATATATATATATATATATATATATATATATATATATAATACATGAAAATGAGTAACAGTGTGCATAAAAATAATAAAATGTATTTCACCTTTGATTTCAAATAGTTTATACTTTTTGGACCAAGATATATGTTCTCTAGCCATAAAATTCTATGCCGAATCCAAATATGTCGCTATTGTTTTTAAAAAAATCCCTAAGGTGGAGTTCTCATGGTTCTCATTATCTTAGTGGTTCTCACCGGATCCCATATATATATATATATATATATATATATATATATATATATATATATATATATATATAGGATCTATTGAGTCTACCCTCTTAGGGTGAGTCCGTCCTATCATTCCTAGCCATCCGATCATCTCTTAATCAACTCAATCGTATGGCTGAGATTAAATCTCAGATTTTATTTTTTTTTATTTTCAGATTTATATTCCAACTCAGCTTTATATAAACACCTATTTTTGCCTAATCTTCCTCATAAATCATAACAACTTTCTCTCTCTTCTTTATCTCTCTTCAAAATTCTCTCACGTTGTTACTTCACCTTCATCTCGCAATTTTCTGGTGAATTCTGCTTATCATCTTTACTTGTAATTCTCATTATTTATGTTAAATTTGTGTACTGTTTTTTCCTAATTTGTTACTGTTATTGTTCTTAGACGATTTATTGTTTAATTTCTGCACAGTTGTTGAAGCTTACTCTGATCGTCATCTAAATCTGTTTCTGTTATTCTTTGGATTTAGGTATTTCCTGCACTTTTCTCTACAAGGCTTCAATCGTAATTCATCTTCAGTTTCGTTTTCATCAAATAATGATTTCAATTGTTCGTTTTAGCTGATTCATCGTTTTAATCAGTATTTACTTTGTGTTTGCAGGTCTCTGTTTTAATGTCGACAGTTCCGTCTACTTCATTGACTAATGTTTCCGTTGAAGATGACATTCATCCCGGTTATAACATCGTTTCTCTATTTTTCGTTTTACACTCCTTTCTCTATACATGCATGTGCGTTTTTTTACCTATTTTTCATTGATTAGAAGTCATGCTATGCTAACTTATGTGTTTTCTGCTATTTTATTGTTGAATTTTAATTGATTATTTTCATTAATCCACATGTTTATTTTAACAGATATTTATGTCACTGTAACACATATGCTACATTACTGGAACATGTTATATTTGAATATAAGTTAAAAGTTTAACAACTTCACTATGTCACTTACTATAACAGATATGATACATTACTGTACCAGAATTTGTACAATCATTGTAACATGTTTTGTTTCATTCTTAATTTCACTTCTTCACTTACTACAACACATATGCTGCATTAAAGTAACAGCCATGATATATTGCTGTAACATGTACGACATACCCCTGTAACATACCTTGTTTATTCTCTGATTGTTTTTTTTTTACCTTTACATTATTCAGAGGTTCAATCTTGTCGTGAATCTGTTTTTACCCCAACCTGCACATCACATCCAACAGCAATACATCCACTTCAATTGAGCTACACTCCTGGTGGTAGTGAGAGATGTACTAGGCTAGTTGAGGAGTCGTTCACACCTAAACTGAAAATGCAGTTTGTTGACTTTGATTCAGCAATCTGTTTTTTTTGTGGTATATGCAATTTTCTGTGGGTTTGAGCCAAGGCTGTATACTACAAAACTTACCCATGGTGGTGAATTACTGAGAAAGTCTATTGTTTGTAATCGTCAAGGATACAGAGAGAATAAAAATAAACTAAAGTGCCCTGTTACAAATGTTGAGAAAGATTCTACTGTTAAGCCTTATGTTTCAAGGAATGTTAAAATTACTAGGATTGGGTGTCCAGAAATCATGAGGGTTGAAGCGACGGGGGGTGGAGGTTGTAGAGTTGATCAATTTGTTGCTTTCCATAATCACCGTCTTCTCTCTATTAATGACAAAGAGTTCCAGAAAGTTGTAAGGAAACTTTCCTATTTCCAAAAAAAGTTAATCATTGATAATTCACAGTTGCAGCTGGGGGCTTCCATTAGTTTCCAGCAATGCAAAGAATATGCAGATGGTTATGCTAATGTTGGAGCAACTTTGACAGATTTTAAGAATTTTGCTAGGGATGTCAAATGTTATATAGGGTTAAAGGATGCAACTCTCTTTGTTAATCATCTTGAAGAGCTAGCAAAAATTAAACCTGGTTTCTACTTTGCACATGAGATTGATGATCAGAAGTGTTTAAGTAGGGTGTTTTGGTCAGATGCTGAGTCTAGGAAGAACTATGCTGAGTTTGGTGATGCTGTTAGCTTTGATGCTACGTACGGAACTAATAAATATGGTATGATTTTTACTCCGTTTACCGGAGTTGATCACCACAAACGGTCTGTCACATTTGCTTGTAGTTTGCTTGATCATGAGAATGAAGACTCCTTTACATGAAAGTTTTTGGATTGTATGGGTCAAAAGGAGCCTTTATGTATTGTAACAGATCAAGATGCTGGGATGTTACTTGCTATTCCTAATGTTTTTAAAAAAGCCCGCCACCGTTTTTGTATGTGGCATATTATGGAAAAAGTTAGTTCTAAAGTAGGTGCAATCACATGCAAAGAGACTGATTTTCTCTCTCGTTTGCATTCGGTTGTTTGGGATTCTACTTTAGAACCAAAAGAGTTTGAAGAGAAGTGGCTTGCAGTTATGAATGACTTCAACCTTGTTGGCCATAAATGGCTTTCAAGCATGTATCGTGATAAGCACCGTTGGATCCCTGCCTATTTTAGAGATATGCCAATGGGAGGGTTGTTAAGAACAACTCAGAGATCCGAGAGTTCAAATTCCTTCTATAAGCGTTATCAGACTCATTTTGGAACTTTGGTTGAGTTTTGGATGCGGTTTGAAACTGCCATGTAACAACAGCGTTATTTGCAAAAATGTCATGATAAGGACAAGAGCACGGTTTACTACCACTTACTGCGGTGGCTACTAAAATTGAGTTACATGCTGCATCTGTCTACACCCATAAAGTGTATTATGATGTTCAAGTTGAATTGAAGAACACTTCTTCTTGCGGCTTTGCTGGTATGCCTGTAAATGGGGACGTTCGTGTATATGACATTAATGATGAGATGAGATATTCTACATTCCAGGTTTCATATAATGTCGCAACACAAGAGGTTACTTGCAGTTGCAAACTTTTTGAAAGTAATGGTTTACTTTGCAAGCATGTATTTTGGGTTTTCTTAGCAAATCTCCTTAAAAGCATTCCTTCCAAATACATCGTTCCTCGTTGGTGTAAGGCTTCATATAGAAACCCTTTCTCAATTCTTCTTGGCAATATCATAGAGGACTGTGACCCTGCTGATGTTATCAAGATGGAGATTTCTAATGTTTGGTCAGAGTTCTATTCAACAATCGGTGTTGCAAAAAGCTTGCCTGTTGATCGCATCAAAGAATTAGCTGCTCTTTTGAAGTCTTTTAGAGAAGAATTCAGTCCTTCGTCCTCATCATAGGTTTTATCCAAGGAGAAAGAGATAGAGCAGCTTTTGGGTTTTACCACTACAAGAAAAAGGCTTATTTGCAACGGAATAATTGCAACGGATGATAAAAGTAGTTGCTAAACAGTACTTGGAACGGATACTATTATATTTGCGACGGATATTAAATTACGCGACGGAATGTGGAAATTTTGCAAAGGATATGCGTTACATCTATTTCCCCGCCTAATAATTCATGGCGCGGGAATTTATGCAACGTGCTTTGCAACGCCTATCCGTTGCATATGTAATTAACATACAAAAATAGAATTTCTGAGACACCCACCCCCTTTAATCAAACACAAGTAGACAGCCGTTGTTCATAATTCATAATTCACCAAAATATAATTCACTCCAACATATAATTCCACCACCGCATCACCACCGCATCATCACCGCAGCCGTTGTTCTCGCTTCACCACCGCCTCATCACCGCCACTATCCTCTTTCTCTTCTCTTCTCATTCCGTTCTTCCCCTCGTTTCTCCTTTTCTTCTTTTAATTTTCCATCCTTTTTTCTGTTCTTCAGCCATCACCGCCGCGGAATTGAACCTTGCCGCTGACCACCACTCTTGTAGCCGTCTTTCTCACCCTCGACGGTAAGTCTCATCCCCTTGTCTTCTTTTATTCGATTTTATTTATTTATTGTTAATTAGGGTTTTTGATTTTATTGCTTTATTATCATTGATTTAGGATGTTTTAGGATGTTTGATTGATGAATTTTGATGCTTGTTTACTGGAATTTGGTTAAGGTTTGATTTACTAGCCATTGTTTATGGTTTAATTGAAATTTTTGGTAGAGTTGTAGAAAAATGAAAGGAAAGCAGGGGCCTGTGAAGGGTAAACAACGAGTAGCCTTTAACATTAGTGTGCATATCGAGTACAATGACCGACAGCCGTGAAAGCCCCAAAGCCTCCATTTCAGCCAATTTCTTTATCCTGAAACCAAATATACCCAGTTATAGTGGAATATGTCAGTCTCAAGGAGCAGTTAAGGATTGTGCAATGTGCATCACAACACGTACATTGCTGGAAATATGTTAGGCGCAACCCATCGAAAAAGGTAGTTATAATACATCCAAATAATTTTTTTGATACGAACTAACTACCAATTCACTAATTGGTTTAGTCCAATATAAATCCTTAATTAGTAATGCTGGTAGTGAAATGATTTATTTCCTCCACCTTCTACATGTGACATTTCATTGAGGTAACTTGCTATTAGAACAAACCGAATTATTAACAATGACAAATGTTAGCAAGTCATTGAAGTATCGTGGTAAACTCAGTGCACACTTTCTCTTGACTCACTGATCGCTACTGTCACAAATTCACAGTAGCTTCACTATCTTCTCTAGGTTTCCCTCTTAGAGTAAAACTTAAGACACGCATGAAAGCGCTGACATACAAACAGATAGGAAGAACGAGAACGATGGATAAAATGAAGAATTGAAGGTAGCTGCAATAAAACTAAAGGCAGCTGACTGTTCACGGGTCAAAATGAGTTTAGAGTCTTTAGAGTTTAGACATTAGTTCTGTACAAGCAAGGAAAAACTAAGCATCTGTTTAGCCTCCAAAGCAATCACGACAAATGACATTTCTTAATATCGGAGGCATTTTTTTGGTGCACTTAAGTAACCAAAGAAGATCATTTACCTGCTTGGTGTACCACTAGCAATATTAACACACTTCTTTAACATGGCTACCTGAAAGTACCAAGCTCATATATTAGAAAAGGTTTTTTTAAGTTTAGGTTCTTATCTGAAAAAAATGTCAAAGTTCAGTCCCTTATCTTGAGTGTAATTTATGAATTTCTTTTGTGTAAATATTTGTAGATTTCTTATGAAGAGAGTAGACCGTAAGTGGATGTACGAGAGAGTGGATGCTAATAAAAAACTGAGGGTTGAATATGTAAATGGTGTAATGGAATTTATTAATTACGCTAAGGGACAAACTGAATATATAACCAACAATAAAATTCGCTGTCCTTGTAAAAAATGCACCAATTTTGTACTATTAAGTGAATTGGAGGTGAAGAAACATCTTTCGTTAAAGGGATTTTGCGAGAATTACTATGATTGGGTGTGTCATGGGGAAGAGTATCCACCAGAAGAAGAACTAATTATAGAGCCTAATAACCCTTTTCAAGAGATGGTGAATCATGCGTTACGTGATAATATTGAACAAATAATGGAGGAAGCCCTTAATGCTGAAGAAGTCGACGAATCTCCAAACCCTAAAGTGACTACTTTTTTTGAGATGTTAAAAAAAGCAGTAGAACCTGTGTATGAAGGGAGTAAGATGTCTTTGTTGCAATCAGCGGCGCGACTATTGACTTTGAAATGTGAGTTCAATATGCCGCATAAGTGTGTAGATGGTTTCGCGTCATATATTGGGGATATGATTCCTAGCAATAATTGTATGACTCGAAGTTTTTATGAGACAAAAAAAGTGCTTAAAGCTCTCCAGCTTCCTCATGAGAAGATTCATGCATGTCCTATTGGCTGTATGCTTTTTTGGAATGATGATCATCAACTTGATCAATGCAACAAGTGTGGCCGAGATAGATACAAATCTAAATCTAATTCAAATGGAAAACGAGTACCCCAAAACCCATTATATTATTTCCCGATAGGAGCAAGGCTCCAAAGACTTTATGCAACTAAACATATTGCGGGACAAATGAGATGGCACTACGAGAACCCTCGTGCTAATGGGATAATGTCTCATCCAAGTGATGGAGAGGCTTGGAAGCACTTTGATAAACAACATCCTGATTTTGCAAGTGAGCTTCGAAATGTCCGACTGGCCGTGCAATCGATGGGTTTTCAGCATTTAATCAATTTGGAAGGCCGTACTCATGTTGGCCGGTGATGTTGACCCCATATAACTTGCCTCCTTGGTTGTGTATGAAGAAACAATTCATTTTTTTGTCTTTGATTATACCCGGTCCCAAGAATCCTAAGAAAAACTTAGACGTATATTTGCAACCTTTGATTCAAGAGTTGAAAGATTTGTGGGAAAATGGGTTGTTTACGTACGATGTGTCCAGGAAGCAAAATTTTGATATGAGAGCTGCACTTTTGTGGACAATCAACGATTTTCCTGCATATGGCATGTTATCTGGTTGGACTACAGCGGGTCAACATGCATGTCCATATTGTAAGGTTGATGAATCTAAGTCGTTTTGGCTTACACATATTAAAAGTGGAGTTGGTTTGATTGTCACAGACAATTTTTGTTGCCTAATCATGTTTTTCGGAAAGATAACAAACATTTTCGAAAGGATAGACCTGTGGAGGCTGACATCGCTTCTACTAGACTAACGGGTGACGAAGTTTGGGAACATGTTCAATATTTACCTTCTATTGTTGATGCAACTGATGAGGAGTTGTTGAAGTTGAAAAAGAAAAGGGAAGGTTGGTGGAAGAGAAGTATATTTTGGGATCTTCCATATTGGAAGACTTTGTTAATTCGACATAATTTAGATGTGATGCATATTGAAAAGAATTTCTTTGAACAACTGATTCACACGATTATGGATGAGAAAAATAAAACAAGCTTTAAACCGAATGCACAAAAAGACTTGAAAATAGTTTGCAAGTCCCAACGGAAAGAAGATATGTTTGTTCTTAAAAAGGAACAGAAGCGGGTACTCTGTAACTGGATATGCAATTTGAAGTTTTCGGATGGATATGCTTCTGATTTAAGTAGGTGTGTAGACATAAAGGACTTAAGGCTACATGGCATGAAAAGTCATGATTGTCATGTATTTATGGAACGTCTACTACCTGTTGCTCTAAAGCATTTGCTTCCCAATAATGAATGGTGTACGATAACCGAGATTAGCCAATTTTTTCGAGACGTGTGTGCATCAACTCTTCAAATTGATAACATGACACGTCTAGAAAATAATATTGCTGAGATCTTGTGCAAATTAGAGAAGATATTTCCACCATCTTTTTTCAATTCCATGGAACATCTACCGGTTCACTTGCCTTATGAAGTCAAAGTCGGTGGACCAGTACAATATAGATGGATGTACCCATTTGAAAGGTAATCATGAACACCTACATTTTCATTTATTAGGTAAATGCAACAATAGTTTGAAATCTTATATACAATTATTAACTTGTAGGTTTCTAAATCATTTGAAACGAAAAATTGGTAACAAAGCTCGGGTCGAAGGTTCTATATGCAACGCTTATTTACTTGAAGAAATCTCAAATTTTTGTTCTCTCTACTTTGAGAAGCATATAGACACAAAAGCAAAACAACTCGATGTTTGTGTCGAACATCAGACTGATTCAAATTTGCCTGAACTTTTTCAAGATCATATGGGAAAAACCTCAGGGAAGTGTCAGATAAGGTATCTTGATGACAAAGAATATCAATGTGCTCACATGTACATTTTATGTAATTGTGAGAAAATGAATCCTTATGAAACGTAAGTGAAATAATCGATTTCAATCTTTTAAATTTCATGTTATAACTAAACTTACTAATTATATAGTGATAGAAATTATAAATTCATTGTGTGATCAGGAAGTTTGAGGAATTTATAAGTAAACAACATCCTCATCTATCTGTCGATGATATGCGGAATAAATTTGAAAAAGAATTTGCGCAATGGCTACGAAATCAAGTAAGTGAATGCTCTAACAAAAGGTTATTTTACAATAGCTTTAATAATTTAATAAACATAAATTTTAAAATCTTTAGGTGAATGATGATGACACCATGACCAATGATCTAATAATAGCTTTAGCAATGGGCCCGTCAAGAGAAGTAAGAACTTGGAAACGCTACTCTATCAATGGTTATAACTTCCAAGATTTTAAAGATGGGAAAGATGTAGCCAAATCAACGTTAAACAATGGGGTATGTGTTAGTTCAACTGAAGGAGCTGACTATTACGGAACCCTTGATGAAGTTATTGAGCTGACTTATACCGGTGATCAAGGAAGTTACGTGACTATATTACTTAAGTGTGATTGGTTAGACAATTTTGATAGAGGTATGGCGATTCACGAACGATATAAGCTTGTAGATGTCAATCTTAAGCGAAAATATGCAAAATATGATCCATTCGTGTTAGCATATCAAGTGGAGCAAGTTTGTTATATTTCTTATCCGAACACCAAAAAAGACAAGGATCAATGGTCAGCTGTATTTAAAACTAAGGCTAGATCTCATATTGACGCTCCAGTGGATGAACGAATCTTTCAAGAAGATGTAGTCACTATGCTGCCATCATTATCAACAATAGAAGATGATGATGATGAAGAATATGATGAAGCAGTATTGGAGCAAGTAGGATATACATGTGAGGAGGAGGAGGAGGAGGAGGAGGAGGACAAAGAGGACAAAGAGGAAGAGGAGGAGGGGGAGGAGGACAAAGAAAAGGAGGGGACCGAGGAAGAAGCAGATGAAGAACTTTTCCCTGATAGTGATAGCGATGACAATGCTGATATTAATAATGATAGTGACAATGATGATGATGTTGTTTAGTATCCTTTAAAGAATTCTATGATTTTCTACGGTTCCTCTTGTATAACATTTGATTTTTTTTGAGCTTTGCATAAGTTGTGATGTTAGATTTGTTGAACTCTGTACTCATTTTCTTGTTTTCTTATTTATGTCTGAAGTCTGACATTCATTGAGAATATTCTGCATTATTTATGTCTGAAGTCTGACACTCATTGATATTTATTGATTTGGTTAAACATTTGTATGGTTTTTAGTTGTTAAATAATGGCAGAGTCGAGACGAAGAAATGGTAGTAGCTGCAACCAATAAAGATCCGGCGATGAAGATAACGGGTTCTCGGAATCACCAACAAAAAAGTTAAGGATATCCATCGAGTATAAGTGGTGAGTGAAATGGGCTAAATTCCAGCTAAAATTGTTTAATATACAAAGGAACCGACTGACTTTTGGGATATGCATTTGAATTTGTCATCTAAATGTTCTTAGTCTGCCCCCTGTTGGTATTTTTCTATGTTTTATCACTTTTTGAACTACTAGTAGTATAGTCAGAGAGATCGGCCATCCCTGGAACTGGCCTGGAACTGCCACTCTTCAGGCCTGATTCAATGTTGAAGGTCAAGCAGCCGCATGCCTGATTTTTAGCTATCATGTTTGTCTATAGCTTTGCCTTTTTGTCTTAGTTTAGTACTGTCTGTTAGACAAGTTTTGGGATATGCACTTGAATTTGTCATCTAAATATTCTTAGTCTGCCCCCTGTTGGTATTTTTCTATGTTTTATCATTTTTTGAACTACTAGTAGTATAGTCAGAGAGATCGACCATCCCTGGAACTTGCCTGGAACTGCAACTCTTCAGGCCTGATTCAATGTTGAAGGTCAAGCAGCTGCAGGCCTGATTTTTAGCTATCATGTTTGTCTATAGCTTTGCCTTTTTGTCTTAGTTTAGTACTGTTTGTTAGAAAAGTTTATCTATGGCTTTCTCTCGTGGATGAGAAAATGTTGTGGTACTTGCTGATTTTGTCTGATTAGAAATTTAGAATAGAAGCTCTAAAAGCCCGACTCCGACTTTTGAACATATCGGTGACTGTGTGATCAGTTGCTAGTGTGTCCGATCACATGTAGAACTTATTGTTCTCTTATAGTCAATAAGTTTTCATGAGTGGGTGTAGGTATGGGATAGTTTCCTGATTTGAGCTATAATGAGGCAATAAGCATGCTACCTTGCACAACGCCCATTCATCTCAAATATATAACCATTGTTCGACTATTTTCCAAGTTTGATGCAGTGTCCCGTGTAGGCTGTAGGTATGGGACAGTTTCATGAAAGCTTGTGATCTCTTCTCTCGACTGCTGTTTTATCTCCAATATTACGTTCATCATCAGGCTATTTGCTTCACTGTCAGTTGTCAGCCTGTGACTATCACAAATTCGCAACCAAATTTTTTTTGTGGACTTGATGACGGGTAAAATGGGTAATGCCTTTATAAGAATACATATGATATTTGGTTAAAATTACATAATTTTATAGGGTTTGCATGCAAAAAATTCTTTAGTATAGATTATGCTAAATAAACTTTTACTTGGTGACATGGTTTGGACATTTCATGGATATATGTACGTATTATCACAATATTCAAGCAAGTTCATTGGTTTTAATACTTTCTGCAACTTATTGGTGCTGTGTAATGTACAACAAACATGTTTGAACATCCGGAGGTTTCGAAGTTAGTGACAAAAACAGTTAAAGGTA
Organism: Silene latifolia; assembly: GCF_048544455.1. Lineage (NCBI taxonomy): Eukaryota > Viridiplantae > Streptophyta > Magnoliopsida > Caryophyllales > Caryophyllaceae > Silene > Silene latifolia. The sequence goes on from NC_133538.1 coordinate 112,061,983, forward strand.
ATTATAATGAGCATGGGCCAAATTGGACTGAAACTAAACCTGCCCGACGAGAACAGTACTGGAAGTGGTTTAAGGTAAATATCTACTTTTATTTGAATTAGACTTTGGGAAAACAAATGTTAAATAATTATGTAAATTAAATTTTAACAAGTTTTATATTTTTGAATAAACAGAGCCAAGTGGATTATCCTAAAGATGAAGAAGATCAAGTTAGAGCGGAGTTTACCAATAGCTTCAAAACAAGGCTAAGGACCATGGTTAGTCGGGCTGCCAAAAAGCAGCCAAAATGGATGGGTGATGCACTCCATGCCGAATTGTTGCGTGATAGACAATCCGATAAAGGGAAAAAAAAACAGCTCAAGCACAGGCCAATCGCAAATCAAATGCAGAGGAAGGTGGAAAAGCTTTGGAACTCATACCATGGGGCGAATGAATTCTCAACAAGTGATGGAGAAATTAGTAAGTAGCAAATTTATCTTAATAACTTCAATAAACTATGTAACAATTGCGATTTTCTTCAGTGTTTTTGTGTTTGTGTTTTCTGTTAACATGTGTAGTCTAACGGTGGAGATTACCCACCTGCAATTGAGATATTGAAAGCGACAAAAAAGAAGAAGAAAGGAGGATATATTTCAAAGAAAGCTGAAGATTTTGCTGTAAGTTATGATTTTATTATTGTGAGACTTCTCTCTGCTGGTTGTCTTTGATTTCAGCCCCTGCATTTACGATTCTAGTCGTCCGCCCCTTAAATTTCTTTTGTTTCATGTTGATGATTTATTTGGAAGCGGGCAAAAGTAGCATTTGGGTTAGAGCATTTGAATTGGTCAGTTCTATCTCTGAGTAGTCCTATTTTCGGGTGGAGTCGTGCAAGTGCTGTTATTGGGGTATTTGACTAGGACTCTCGGAGTTTTGTCGGGTCTCCATACAATACTATTTGAAAATTTTTACATTAAACTTGGGAGGAGGTTTTGGGTTTTGTAATTTTACTTGTCGATCCCCAAGTAATGTGATATATTATTAGCACAAAAGTTACGAGTCTATATACTTTTTGAGTGTAATAATCCTGCTTTTGTTTTAGGAATCAATTGAGGCGGAAATTAGTGCCTTTGAATCTCAAGGGGTAACTAATATCAATAAAGATAAAGTATATCTTGAAAAATGCGGCTTTAATAAGAAGGGGTTAGTTTTTGGTGTTGGTTCTGCACTCGTGCATTACTTTGATCGCCCAGCCACAGGAAGTAGGGAGCCCAACCATACCGCCCAGAATTATTCGCCCGGAATACTTCCTCGGCTTGTGAGCAAGAATGTCGAAGCTGAGCGTCGTAACAAAGAGCTCCAAGACAGATTACAAAGAATGGAGGCCTTTTTACAAGCAAAATTTTGGTCAACCTTTGACCCAAATTATAATATCGACCAGTTCCATACTCAAGAGGACTTCAATGAAGATGATAGTGGAAATGGCGACTTTACATCAATCTCAACTAATTAGTGATATCGGAAATGTTCGTCTAACAATATGTTGTACTATGTATGAATTTAAGTATGCTTTCTATGTATGTACACTTTACAATTTACTTAATGACTAATGCAACAAACATTTTCAGGTGGTTCTTATATTGTTGGCTCCTTTTAAATTTATTGTTTGGTACAATATAGGAGCAAAAGGAGGAGAAGGGATGCTGTTACGAAGTAGCTGCGTTATCCTTTATTTTTTTGCAACGGAAACAACAGGTTTTGCGACGGTTATCCATTAATCAAAATAGTCAATTTGTTAACTTCTGCTAATGTAATGCAACGGAAAAAACCATTTTTGCAACGGATGTCCGTCGCATAATTGGCCCAATGGCTGCCAAGGTGGACCTTATTTAAGCAACTACCATTTTTGTTGCAAAAGGTACACATCCGTTGCAAAATACTATGCGACGTAGATTCGTTGCAAAAATTGCCATTTGCAACAACGGTTAAGCAACGCACCTCTTTGCGACGACTGTCCGTTGCAAAATGTATTTAAGCGATGGATTTATGCTTTTTTGCAACGGACTCGTCCGTTGCAAATAAGCCTTTTTCTTGTAGTGTACAAGTTCTTCAGAAGTGACGATCTTACCACCCAAACAAGTCAGGAACAAGGGTAGCGGCAAAAGGCTTTTGGCCAGTAGGAACGAGTCGATAGCAAAAGCACAGAAGCCTAAAAGACCTTGCGCCTGCTGCAAACAGATGGCTAACCATGACAAACACAATTGCCCTAAAAAATAACTAGATGATGTATTCTCTCTTACATTTTATCTAATTATCTTGCTTTTTTTTTCAGATTAACTTTCATTGTTACTGTGATTAACATCATTTTACTGTTGCTTTTCTTCACAGGCAACTTTAGAAGATGATGATGCTGTTTGACTGATGCTGTTACACTTGTGGAATTAGTGATGATCAACATGGACATTAATACAATTCAATTTTAACATTACTTTACGTTTTTTGTATTCTTCATATTTTAGGTTATAAGAAAATACAGTCCTATCAAACGATTATTGTGATTTTTTGAGACATACAGTTTTATATCTACACAGTTTTTTGGAAACTATGATGCTTGCTGTAATAGTACTTGAGACAATGTCATTGTGATTCTCAATAACATCATTCTAACGTTACTATAACATATTCAAAGTGTTGCTGCAACAGACACTATTTATTTTTCATTTCTATTTTCAAGGTAATACCACTGTTCCACTGTAACATCATCAAACTGTTACTACAACATCATAATACAACTACTGTAACAGAAATATTAATGATGTTACTGTAACAGGCATTGTTACAATAGCATCATCAACCTGTAAGTATAACATGCTAACACAATTACTGTTTTGATTGAAAATGCTCGAAGTGAACACGTGCTGGAAATGCTGGTTTAATTCACAATAACATCATTCATTCAATACTGTAACAATGAAACACAATTACCATAACAATCTGTTTTAACTACTTTAACATATGTTCTCCAGAACACATTTAAAAAATGCATCAAAATTAATTAACTTCATTTCTTTCCTTGCTGCTTATGGACTTGAATGTAGCATATGAATTTACTTCATTTCTTTCCAGCATCTCCACCTTCTACTTTTTTCTTTTTTGGATAGCCTTCTCTCCTTGCTGCTTGTTTCACTCTCCTCCCATACGTTGCAAATGTTTGTGGACTTGAATGTAGCACAGGAATCTCAGTTACGTTGGGATTTGTTGCAACAGGTTCAGTGTTTTCATTGTTCCTCTCAGTCACTTCATCCCTTCTACGCTTAATTTCTATCCACATATCTTCTTTTTTACTTTTTAATGCATTCACCTTTGCAGTAACTTCAGCTCGCTTCTCATTTATGTCTGCCAAGACCAATGATGCTGCCATTTCAGCACAAAATATGCGCCTTGTAATCTTCTTGCCCAGTTGAGATTCATACGGTTCCCCCTCGTATGCAATCATGTGCATCATTAAAAAACATCCCGATTCCTCGTCAGTGGCATCATGTGTCAGCCATGGCAATTTTGTCTCAAAGATAGGGAATCCTGTTATTGCCTCTGCATCCTTCACTCCTTTACTTTCCAAGTAATCACTGAGTACACCACCCTACATCAAACAAGACAACACTCTTTTAATTAGTCTTTTAAAACTGTCACAAAGTGTTATTTGAATATTTGAATGTGCGAATAGATATTGACAAATACCACTACTCTTGTAATATTAGAAACATTGCTATCCTTCCATGATTTATGAATCACGTTGTCGAGTACATCCACCTTCTTGCTTGACATGTCGACACACATGCAAAACTAGTGTCTTTCAGCATATAAGGGGATAAAAATGGGATAAAAATCAGTTCTGCCTCAAGATTGCATTCTGAGTTATCAGCTATAAACCTATCCCAACACTCATACACACTGTTAGCTTGTGTATCATCCTGTGTACCATTGCATTTTATTTCAACCATAGCATTGACGTCCTCTTGATATATTAATAACAAGTCAAATGAATGCACATTCATTCACAATAACAGACTTAATCAATCACTGTAACATACATGCATAATCATAGTAACAGTTAAAGATGATCAGTATGACTACTTACCATGTGATTTATTCCAAAAAACATAAGAGTTTTTGTGCCTTTCTCAGTGTGTGCTATGTTATTCAGTAGCATAGCCCAACATTCTATGACATTTTGATTTAGATGTACTGTTGAACGTTTGTATATATTCTCTTGTTAAACTCTTTTTTGCATTATACACCACCACAGACTCTCTATGTCCAAAAAAAATTACCAGTTAACAGCTTACATGTTTATTTACATTTCCTTTTATAGTAGATAGGATTCAATTTTTAATACCTTTGATCAAATATGTAGTCATCCAGAAAGCAATAATCAGCCACCTCCTTCCTCGTAATCAATATCAATGAGAAACGCGATTTATTATTTCTCATAAATCTTGACAAAAGAATAGAATTAGGTTCTGGTTCTCTTCAGTATAATGTGCTGCCAATGTCATCTGATGGTCCCTTTATTCGACTGCCTAAGACTGACATAGGTGTCTTCAGATAGTCATCACAGCTGTTCTGATTTTTTGCTTTTGGTGTTGACCATAATCGTTCTTGTTCAACTCCTGTTTTCAGTTCATGCAAATAATATTACTTACAAGTCGCAAAACGTATGGAATATAATATGTATCCAAAGAGTTTCTACAAGACCCTTACTCTTTGCTTCCTCTTCACCCTTTTTCCTACGTTGCTCAACAAGCACAGGCAGTAAAGCTTTTCTTTCAGTCTTGATTTCTTCAACCTTCTCCATCAGTTTATCTCTTGTACTATTAAGGTCACTCATCACAAGTATTGCTAATATCTCTGCCCGATATACAATCCTCGTTGTCGCATTTCCAAGGTCAGAATCAAATAGCTTACCAACGTAAAACAACATGTGAAACATCATAAACACTCCACAGTCGACATTGTCATGCAATTCTGCACACTTCCACTTGAATTGGACATTTCTCATTGGAAAACTTTTAACCATTTCGCCCTTTTGAACGCCATTTTCAGCTAGAAATGCTCCAAACATATGGGCCTGCTTTACAACAATACACATTCAGATACTGTAAACACATTCAGATACTCAGTTCTTAGCTTACAACAATATATCAAATTGCAGTTGCAAAAGCCACTTGAAAACGTACTGTTATCATTGCCATGTCGACAAACTCATTTTCTGTAAAGACCTCTCAATACTCTCTGTTGTCTAAGTAGTCAATCTTCTTGTCAATGAAATTTATACAAGCACAAAAGAAGTGCTTATTAAATATCATTGGAATGAATACCTACGAAAACATCAAGAAACAAGCTTTTTAGATATTGGCAATCATACATTCTTATAGTTTCTAATTGAAAAAGTTTGAAACTATTTTTTCTTGCCATGTTAGAATCCAAATTCAATGGACTTTTGCAACACTTGCACCATCCTCTCCATGCATTAAATATTTCTTCCACATATCCTGCCCTTTTATCATCTTCTGTTGTCAATAAGCTTGTACTTTGACCTTTTGGAAAACCATAGTGTGAGAACTATGTAAGACAGTGTCATCATTATATGAGATCAAGAGTGGGAGATTATTATTGGTATGGGAGGGGCGTGTTAAACCTGGAAACTTACTCATTTGGATTCTTTAAGTGGACTATGAAAGTCGTCATGAAGGTTGAGCGACGAACTTCGGGACGAAGTTCACTTTTAGGGGAAGTGAATGTAACAACTAGAAAAGTTAAGAAAAGAGATTACGGAATAAGAGCATGAGAGCGAAATATGAGAACCTTGGGATGTGTTTGAGGAGTATAACCGAGTGAACCTTGTAAGATAATCGATAGTGGCAAGATGGCAAGAGAAGTTGGGCGTCTAGTCAAAAGGAGAGTGAGGCGAACTTCGGCGACGAAGTTCATTTTTAAGGAGGGAAGATTTTAATACCTGGATGTTTTGGGACCCGTAAAGAACCTTGTGATACTTGAGAGGACCCTTTGACTTGACAAGAAGTTACTCAAGAGTAGGAGATGGCTGCACACTAGACCAAGTAGGACCTAAACTAGACCTAGCGAGCATACAGTGGACCGAATGGAGGTCATAGTGGACCGAGCAAGTGCCACTCGGCCGAGTACGAGCGGCACTCGACTGAGTTGGTGGCACTCGGCCAAGTGGACTCAACACTCAACCGAGTGCAGCTCCTCAATGGGCGATAAAACCTAAGACAGGATCTATTTTCACCTAAACCTAATTCATTTCCCTCTTTCTCTCTATCACTCTAAATCCTCTCCCTTCTCTCTAAAACCCTCCTAAACACTCTTCCATGGGATTCAAGCTTGGATTAGAATATTATGTACCTTATTCTCCCTGATTTAACCTTCTAAGTAAAGATATACCCTTTTCCCTTTTCTTATGAACCCTTAATTTTGGGGATTTTGTTATGGCTAATTAATTAGTGAATAATATGAACGATATGGGTAATTAGAGGGTAATAATAAGGGGTTATGTATTATACAAGTATATAGAATGTATTGTGATATTATATGATTTATGTAGGATGAGACGGTTTTATGAGACGGAGTCTCGCTTGTCTTGAATTGCTTAATAGGTAGGGTTTCCCCTACTCGATTTTCATTATACATGTAATTGTTGTGTCGTTGTGTCATGGAAATTGTGTTGTTACACAGATTTGGTATGTGTTGTTGTGGTAGCCGATTAGTGGCATAAGTATGGTTAGTTGCGTCATGGTTACTCCTGAGATATAGTGTGTGGAGACTTAGTGAGGAGGTGTAAGAGCTGACCTCATGCCTGAGATCGCTCCTTGAAGGGTACCTCACCTTCAAGGAGGGTGTTCACCTTAATCATTCAGGTTACCGGGTTTATGTTGCGATGCGGACTCAGGTACTCCGTGTTGCGATGCGGGTACCTCGGGCTGCGGTCTAGCACGGGTTGATGGCGGTGTTACAATGCTGTCACCGTGGTCATGATGAGATATCATTGATTATGGCACTGAGAGATGTCACATTGTGATATGGATACGATTCAGGAGGTCCGAGTGTCTTGTTAGTGGTCATGATATGTTTAGAGTCATAATTATATGTATTGTAAGACTGGCGTGCGTGTTGTCTATGTAATTGTCACCTATTTCCGGGGTGGCCTGTGTTGATATATATGATATTTTCGATCATATGGGGAGCAGTTGAGTGCAGGTTGGTTATGGTACCTTGCGGGAGATGGGACGAGCTACGGACACTTGGAGTCGAGTTATATAGCTAGATGTTGGACGACATAGATGGTAGGTGAGTTGTATGATGTATATTTCTTTTTTGTTATTCATTTGTGAGTTATGTAATTCACTAAACCGTCAATTATATAAATGTTTCTTAATTGTAATTCCGATTTCACTGTCTCGGGAATCCGAGATGGTAACATCTCCCGATTACTTTGGCTGGGTAAGTAGGGAAGTGAGGAAAATGAATCATATTGGGACTTAGCTTCTCAAAGAGAGAAACGGCAAAGGAAAAGGGAAAAGAAAGAGTCTTGTGAAGTTGGGAAATGTGATGATGATGATGAGGTTTGTTACCTTGGGTACCAATTATAAGACCCCGGTATTACATGAACTTTGTTTTTAGGTTTGGCGGTTTACTTAAAACCGCGCTTCATGGGAGGCAACCCAAGTTTCTTGTGCATATTTACGTTTTTTTGTGTTTGTAAGTTGTGTGTCTTTTTTTTGGTGAAATGTAAATTTGTATTAATCAAATTAAACCAATAAGTACATCACCATCACCAAGGCTATTTACAATCAATCTTGCTTCTACTACTAATAACAATCAAAACAGCTCATATTCAGTAGCATCCTATGCTAGTATACCACGCCTTTACTATATGTTTCACTGTCTTCAATTTCACAAAAGCACTACCAAAAACATATGCATCCTGCTTGACCCTTTGAAGAAATACCTGAGGTTGGGGCATAACCAACTCAGCATGACACTTGTTTCTCACATTCCAAATCTGATATATCAAAGCCATTATAGCTGCAATGATAATCTGCTTCTTCAATAAGGACCTCATTTTCAGTTTCCTGCACCATTCCAGTATATCATCATCCGGTAAGCCAACACCCAGCCACCCTGCTACCAACTGAAGACAATAATTACTGAATTTACATTCAAAAAATAGGTGCCTTTGTGTTTCTAGTTGAGCCCTACACATTTCACATTCCATGTCAATAGTCATCCCAAATTTTGCCAGCCTCTCCTTTGTTACCAGTCTATGCAAAGCAAACAACTAAGCAATAACCTTATGTCTAGGTTGATTCATTCTGAAACATACTATTGACCACCAGGTAACAGTGCTCTGATTTCCAATGAGCCATTGATATCCAGCAATATCAGAATATGTCCCCTTATTAGTACCCCAGACCCTTTCCACATATCCACTCTTTAACATATCTCTCACTTTGCACACCTGTCTCCAGTACCAGCTAGTATTAGTGGTTGGTTGATAAGCAGGCCAGTCTTTGCCTCTAATGTAGACATGGTTAACCTATCTGATCCACAGGTGATCTTCTTTACTTAAAATCCATCAGTTATACTTGCCTATCATTGCCAAGTTCTAGAGTTGACTATTAATAATCCCCAATCCCCCATATTTATTATCAACACAGACCTTATTCCAACCAACAGCAAGAGTACGTTGGCAGCTCTTAGCCCCTCCCCATAAGTAATTCCTGCAAATCCTCACAAGCTTATCAATGACAGTCTTTAGTATAACAAAAATTCTAGCCCACTAAGATTGAATCTGGTAAGACTTAACTGAATTAAGACCACTCTGTCAGCATAGCTCAGTTTTGTTGCACCCCATCCCTTAATTTTATCAACCATTTTCTCCACAAGTTTTGCACAATCACTTATGGCTATCCTTTTATAAGAAATGGGCACCCCTAAGTATCTAAAAGGCAAGGACCCTTTCTGAACCCAGAAATAGTCAACAGAGCCTGCACCTGATTCTTATGTATCCCATTGCAATAGATTTCGTATTTATAACAATTCATCTCCAACCCTGAAGCCTTAGAGAAAGTAGTGTAAGCCCTTAAGATTACTCTAACAGACCCCATGTCACCTCTACAGAAGAGGAACAGATCATCTGCAAAGGCCAAGTGAAAAGCTGCAATTGTCTTCATAGAGGATGAAACTTGAACTCAGTTCCTTGCACCACCACATTCAAAATCCTAGTGAAATACTCCAAGTGTAATAACCGAATATGTAGGGAACCACAAAGGAACCTTGGGATGCGTGATAAGACCGTGTACTAAACGAGAGGCCAAATGGGAGTGAAGGATAACTATAAAGTGGACCAAGTATAACCTATACTAGACTTAGTGGAGTTGTTATAATGTCCGCCTATAGAAGGGTCATCTTAAACTATCATAGCTTGAGATATAGACATGGTATTGATGTGAATATAATTGTAGGTGATAGCTTGTTCTCTTACGATTCCAACGGTAGGTCACACGCCCAAAATGACCAAGAAACGGATGAGATATGACTGTTTTACGATAACTGGTCATTGCTGAGAAATGCGTTGCACTCGACCGAGTGAAGGTCACTTGACCGAGTGGACTCGGCACTCGATTGAGTGAGTGACACTCGACCGAGTGGACTCGTCACTCGATCTAGTAGTGCTGAATCAGAAGACGGGATAAGGAAATCTTATCCCCTTATCCTCATTCATTCTATCTTCTTCCTTCTCACTCCAAATCCTCTCCCTTCTCTCTAAAACCCTATAAACACCTTCTTCCATGGATCCAAGCTTTCTTTAGGGGAATCTCTCATCTTTTTCTTCATGATCTACACTTTGTAAGTTGAATCTCACTCCTCTTTGTTTAAGTTTTAACCCTAATTTTGGGGGTTTCCACTTGGGTTAATTAGTTAGTAATTAATATGAATAATAAGGGTTATTAGTGGGTAATATTAAGGGGTTTTGTAACATGTTATAGTGTAGGATGATTTGTGATAGTTATTATGTGGTATTGTATAGGATTAAGACGGTCTTGCGAGACGGAATAATGAGGGATTCGAGTTGCTTGTGAAGAATGCTAAAAAGTAGGTTTATCCTACTTGGTTTCAATATTTTGTGTGCATATTTGTGTGTCTTGCATCATCATTTTTATGTATGAGTCAATTGGAATAACATGTTGGTATTTGAGGAAGTTTTATCCATGATATGTTGGAATTGAGTTTGATACCGTCGTGGAGTATCAAAGATAAATTTATAATCCAAACTACTATTATAGCTAGTGGCAGTCAGGGTCGAACCACAGAGAGGCGATGCAATTAATAGTTGCCTAATTTTAGTCTAAAGTAACAGTTGTGAGGGGGGTTTGATTTGAACAATTCTATAACTAAAGGCAATCAAATTAAAATTAAACTTAAAATAAATAAATGAGCAGTAGATGAAAACAGATGAAAACAAATATTAAAAGGATGCTAAGATGGTCAGTTCACTGTAGTTTCGACAGCAGTATCCTAAGTAAGTCTGAAATAATCACGTAAGACGGGAAAATAAGTAGTCCCTCAAGTTATCTGGCATTGGAGGACGAAAAGGTTCACAATCAGCAGCACCTTCAGTCGATCAACCATGGAAGTCGATCGATCGATCAAGCTTCCGCCGGACCGAAGCTTCATCACATTACGAGTGGTCGATCGACCAGGTATGTCAGTCGATCGACTGATGTACCTGTTGATCGTCTTTTTCTTACTATTGTTCATTCCAGCCTTTTTCTTACTCGGTTCTGCCCCATCTTTTCCGGTAACATCTTCGACTATAGCGGGCCCATCAAGGGTAGACCTACTCCTCAAAGTAATCGCATTTAGAGTCTCTTTTTGATCTGGCTGCGACGGTAAATGCCCTGGAGCTCTAGTTGCACTTTTGTTTGCCAATTGGGCAATTTGACTCTCCAACATTTTTGTAGAAGTCTCTCTAGCTAGAGACTCCTTTTGCAGCAAACACGACAAATTCTGAACCATGTTTTTCAATTCAGAAATATCAGAACCTTGAAATTGCTGCTGTTGAGGCACATAGGGAGGCTTTTGATATTGCTGCTGCTTATGAGGAGGCACATAGCTTTGCTGCTACTGCTGCTGTGGACCTGGATTAAGGACATTCTGGTTAGTCCACCTCAAATTGGGGTGGACATTAGAGGGATCGGGATAAGTACCAGTCTGCCTAAAGTGTTGAAAGGCAGCACATGTTTTATTCGAACTAGTACAAAACTCCGAAACATGTCCCTCTCCTCCACATCTTTTACATGTAAAGGGACAGTCTGAAACAGCATTAACTTTATATATCCCACCTTTTTGGGATCCCCCAAAATCTAGCTTGTCAAATGTCGCAGTAAGGGCCTCTATTGCAGCTACAACAGGAGATTCAGCTGATCTTCTCTGATTTCCTCTAGAATTCCCATGCTCAGCTTTATGGGTGGCTAGGTCATCGATGATTTTCCACTCCTTTATCTCACCGCTATTTTCTTGAAATCTCCCATTAGCTGCAGCATCTAGGACAGCTCTCTGATCATCATAAAGACCATTATAGAACTGGTTGCACAGAAACCATTTCTCAAACCCATGGTGTGGAATAGATCGCACCAGCTTCTTGAAACGGACCCATGCCTCATGAAAATCTTCATCAGGACCCTGTTTAAAGCTTGTGATCTGAGCTCTAATCGCATTGGTCTTCGATGCAGAGAAATATTTCTTATAAAATGCTAGGGCCAGCGAATTCCAATCGGTAATCCCATTAGCAGCTCGATCCAAATCTCGGTACCACTCCCTAGCGGCATCACGGAGCGAGAATATGAACATCGTCTCCTTTATCTGGTCATGGGTCACACCTGCTGGTGGGGGTATGGAACAATAGTAGTCAATGAATATCTCCATATATTTAGCTGCATCTTCATTCGCAGCTCCCCCAAATTGGTTTCTTTCAACCAAGTTGATGTAGGACGGTTTTGCTTCAAATTTTCTTTCCGTCCCGGCTGGCAACGCGAATCCCTTATAGAGATTCTCAGCTTTTGGCTTAGAGTGACTGGCTATACTTGCTTCTTCAGCCATATCCGGAGATGTAACGGTCTCAGCTGAAGAAGTAGAAATAGGAGACGAAGGTGGATCCTCCTCAAATAACTCGTTCTCGTAGTAACTCGACAGAGTACTCAGCTCTTTCTCTGTCGGCAATACTCTAGATGATCGTCTCAACTCACGCAAATTCCTTTCGATCTCAGGATCTAACGGTCGTTATTCACCACCCCGTGACCTGCGCATAAGAAGAAACTACAAGTATAACATGAGAATAGTTTAAGGAATAGATGTCCCTTAAACCAAGAAAAAGACTAAAATAAAAACAACTAAAAATTAAACAATTGCCTCCCCGGCAACGGCGCCAAAATTTGATACCGTCGTGGAGTATCAAAGATAAATTTATAATCCAAACTACTACTATAGCTAGTGGCAGTCAGGGTCGAACCACAGAGAGGCGATGCAATTAATAGTTGTCTAATTTTAGTCTAAAGTAACAGTTGTGAGGGGGGTTTGATTTGAACAATTCTATAAGTAAAGGCAATCAAATTAAAATTAAACTTAAAATAAATAAATGAGCAGTAGATGAAAACAGATTAAAACAAATATTAAAAGGATGTTAAGATGGTCGGTTCACTGTAGTTTCGACGGCAGTATCCTAAGTAAGTCTGAAATAATCACGTAAGACGGGAAAATAAGAAGTCCTCTCGGTCCATTCTTAACAGGTAGCATCTTTCGATCTAGCTACGGGTCCCTAATATCACTAGTACTAACTCTCGCCCTGAAAAGTGATTTAAAAGCCTAAATTAACTTATCTCTCGATCTTATTAATTTAGTCGTCTTAATTAAGTAGTCTATTTCCCTCCCCATCTTTCGATCTATCGGGTCGCTCAATTCCTAAGCATTCAACTAGTCGCGTGCACTCGGTTCGTCAAATATAGCAATTAAATTAATTAAAACGGAGCTGATCTCACGTGAGTCGGTCAATCGACCAGGTAAGGCAGTCGATCAACCATGACGTGACTCAGGTCTACGAAATCTACGCCGCCTACACTACAGGTCTCCTACATCTTAACACAAAGGATTTAGCTACTCATGATGGTGATAATAACAGCAATAAAATTAACAGATAAAGCAATCGAATTCATAAATAAATTAACTAAATAAATAACTAACATGAAACGAGAATTTGGCTTTGGGAAATCTAAACTAGCAAATCTAAACTACGGAAGAATTAAAGCAACAAAACTGAACAAAGGAACAGAATAATACCGCAAAGAAGAATTGAAGAGTAAAGACCAAAACCAAATGCGAAAAGTAAACTTTATTGACGAAAATTATTCTAAACTAATGGAATAATCAAAATTCAACCTTTTTTGTGTGATGAACCCTAATTAATTCCCTAGAATAACCCGATGCCTATTCTAAAACATAGGGTTCACGTTATATAGGAATATAGCGTGATTCTTATTCTTATAACCTAATTACAATTGGGCTTCTAACTTCTCGTCCTTTTAATTTGCGTCAGATTAAAATAGCGGTCGATCGACCACTAAGACCAGTCGATCGACTAAGATGCACTTGTCTAAGCTTCGATAATCATGCTCGTCGATCGACCCAAGGCTTGATCGATCGATTGCTCCTCTTTCTGCAGACTTACATTCGGCATTCGACGATCTATAGACCGCGTAGGTCAGTCTATAGACCACTGTAACCGGTAATCCGCTTCTGAAACTCTCGCAAATCTATCTTTCAGGCCTTGAAACGCGCACCAAGTTCGTTTCTTGAGTAAATACTTCATGTCAAATAATATGCCAAGTACTCGGGGACGGATTCGGCTCGATTTCCGCTGAATTCTTCACATTTCTGCAATATTACACAAAAACACGAAAGTAGACGGAAATAGGGAAAATAGTAGCATAAACTACATAATTGAGCTCTGAAATGCGTGTAAAAGAGGGTGTAAAACATCATATTTAGGACACGCATCAAAGTTCATGATGAGTCATATAATTGGTGTTGTATTGAATTTTTCATATATGGTCATTGTTGTGTTGTGTTGGAGATTATTGGTGGTGTTACTTGGTTATTGAGGAGAGGTAAGATGGTTGGGAGACTGTCTTATGCTTGAGTCGCCTCTTGGAGCTTCCCACTCCAAGAGTGATGTGCACATCAATGGCTTGAGTTATAGAGGGACTCATGTGGTTGAGACACGACGTCTGGCAGGGGATCCGGTTGGCTTCCGCACCCGGTACGTCTGGGCATGTCCCGTTACCTATATGTGGTTGTTGGTATATCTGGATGTGTCCCGGTACCAGTGTGGTTGTCGGTATGTCTGGGCGTGTGCCGGTACTGTGGTGGTTTTTGGTAGTACCTCATTCATATTAGTGGCATATTTCATATTTACTTACCATGTTGTGTCGTATGCTTAATTATTGAAACTGATGTGTTGTGTGTCTGTGTAATTGTCACCTATTTCCGGGGTGGCCTGTGTCAATCCATATGATATTTCCTATCATATGGGGCGCAAGTTAAGTATTGGTTGGTTTGATGTCAGGACACGGGACGAGCATTGGACTTGAAGTCAAGTAGCATAGATAGATAACTTAGATGGTAGACAAGTTGTATAATGTCTAGTTCACATTTATTATTCATTTATTCATTTGTTGTAAATCACTAAACTTATTATTTATTTAAGTTGTTTCTTAATTGCAGATCCGATTTCACCGCCTCGGAAAACCGAGATGGTAACATCTCCCAATTACCTTAGCCAGGTAAGAAGGGGGTGTTACAAAGTGGTATCAGAGTGACGATTTTGGAACCTAAACCAATGAACCAAAATGAACTTAGGTGTGTCTAATAAAACGAATCCGACATGAGTGCAACGGGAGATCGGTTTTGGATGAGTAGGCGCCCTCATATCAAAACTAGTGCTTGTTGTCTCGGTTGGTTACTAAGTGGGTGGTTCAGAGTATAGGTGAACGCTATGTGGAAAGTTGTATGGTTGCATGAATGTGTGATTAGTATTAAGTTTCTTGTATAATATAGTTGTGCTTAATGATGTGCGAATCTGCATGAGGTTGAATGCTTAAATTAGTGTGAGTAGCATGGTTGAGTATGAATAGCATGTGTTGGTATATGGATGATGGTTTTGCTCTCTAAAATTGTTGCGCCGTAAGTTAATTAAGTGAATGCTAATGCATCTATAGTGTATGATTGGTGAAATATGTTGGTAGAGTAGTTACTAGTCCTACGATAGTGTACCAAAGACGGTAAATAAGATGATGTATGAACTAACTCGGGTGAGTCACCGATAACCGGTGGACTCCCAAACCTTCTCTTTATGTTGCAGGGACTTCATCATTTTAATTCGACTCAAAATTTCAAACCATAAGCGTTCACTCTAACGAGTACGAGTCCACACTCGGCTGAGTACAGTGCACTCGACCGAGTGGACCATTTTCCAGAAGCTGGAAACATTTTGGAAAATAGGGCACTCGACCGAGTGAACTCAGCCACTCGACTGAGTGAACTCGCCACTCGACCGAGTGGAGCTGGGCTGAGAATTTTACATGGGTTTAACCCTTTCTTCATTTCTTACCTTCTTTATATCTTCTATTCACCTCACTCATTCAACATCAAAATTCCTCCAAAAATTTATTCTAAAACTCTATTTTTGTAATTTGTTACTTAGGTTAAGCTTTCTACTCCATTTTTCCGTCTCAAATCTCTTCCTAATTAGCAATGTAAGTAAACCATCTTTCCTCTTGTTTTCTCTATCTTAATTTGTTTAGATCTACATTAATTTATTCAAGATTTGTCAATTATTTACATGTTTTTGCTTAATTCATAGTAGTAAATAGCTTACTACACCATTGTTGTTGCTAAATATCAAATTTTTATGTCAATTTTGCAACCTAAAATGAAAAACACAAAAATGGTGTTTTGAGCTTATAAATTGATTTTTGGTGCTTGTTGCTGGGTTTAATTGCACAACAATGGCTTAACATTTATTGTTATTGATGGATCTTGTTTAGTATGTGAAAATATCATCTTAAAACTTCGTCTTAAATTTTCGAAATATAGGTAAGTCATGCCCAAATTTTGATTTTTCATCATGAATAAAACTTGGTTTATTTGCCTTATAAGACTACCCTCTTTGTTAGTAATGTGGTATATTGCCTTAAAACGAAACGAATTTCGTCTTAAAACTTGGTAAAATTTTCGAAATCCCTATATACCATGGACAAATTTTAATTTATGTCTTAAAAAAATAGCTTAAGTATGTTGTTAAGCTATGAACATGATGGTTATTGTTATACTATGATGTAAACAAAGAAATTTTGTCTTAAAAACGTGACCAATTTCTCGAAAGTTTGGTACTAACCATGTCAAAATTTTGATTTTATGCTCTCTACATGTTTTATTTATTCAAGGTTATCTTAAATCCCAAACTTATGACGCTTGAGAAAGCCTTACATCGAAGATTTTTCCGTCTTAAAGACCTTAAAGTGTTGGAAATAAGTATTATACTTACCTGAATTTTTAATTTGCTTGAGGCAATTCTTGTCTTAATTACTTCGTTATAATTTAAATTTGGTTTGTAATAGCATGTAACCTCTTATGGTGGAATTTTTCGTCTTAAAATTTTCAATATTTTGAACCAAATGACAATTATGCTAGAGTTTTGATTTTTACGCTCTCAACATGGTTTACTTGTTTCATGTAGTGCTAATCTTTCACTACAATGGCTTATGAAGCCGTGTGTTGAAAAAATTTTCCATCTTGAGACGCATAATTTTTGAAATTGGGTAATTAGTATACCTGGGATTTTATTCCCATGCTTATTTGTTACTTGGATTGTCTTTTGATATTTCCACTTGCTAATGGTAGGTGTTATTGATTTGAGTTAAAACTCTCAAAATTTTGGAAAATGTAGAAGTATGCCAAACAATTTTGACTCTTATGATCATTCTTGAAGTAATGGCGTGATTTCGCCAAGACTCCTTTTCCGGGAAACTCGTGTTAATGATTTATTTATAAGTGTTGGTCGCTGATTTAAAGCACTAAGGAAAATTTCAATCCATTCCAAATTATTCGATTCTTACCTCTTCCATATCCATTCTGGATTGTCTTAATTCTCATCACTCCTATCAGTAATTTGACATGTAAAATTGATTCCGTGGCACGTCAAGGCTATCAAGGGACGCGAGGAGCAATCAAGCAAGAGATGCTCACCAAGAGCCGGTGGCACCTCCAGGGATTTAACCACCGAAATTTCCAGGCATAGAGTTTGTGTGAGCCCGAAAGGACGATTTTCTCACCCTAGCCCTTAGGCATATGTCTCCGACAAGATACGTGGAATTGGGTATAGTCATCAAGTTTGGGAATTGGGAACACTAGGAAGGTATCTGGCATATACCAAGCTTTGAGTCAAGTGAGTTAACCATGAGAGACAACCTATAGATGAAGAGTGGAGTGCGACCAAGGTTGGATATTTAGCGGTTGTTCAGACTCATAATTAGTGAACGGGGTTTGAAGGGCATGTTATAGTAACCTTGAGTATGATTCGAGAATTTTGGTTAACATATGTTTGAGTCGGGATTTATGGAATAATGAGAGAATGGTGAGGTACAAGAGTAAAAAAAACAGAGAGTGATGACACGAGTTGATAAAAGTTTTTGGAGGGTGTGAGATTGGTCTTAAGAAATGGTATGAATCGAATAGATGGGGACGAAGATTTATGAGACCGGAATAAGAGAGAGAGCACTAGAACAAAAACGAGTTAGGAATTTTACAAGTTTTGTAATTCGACATTCAATAAGGAATTTGTTACAAGTTTTGGGGGAACCCTGGAGAGGAGGTCGCGTTGATGGCCGTGACATAAGAGGGATGAGTTTAGGTTTTAATAATTAAGATATATGGTGGTGAATTTAGTAATACCAAGCTTGATTTTTGCGGTTATGAGAGTAAGAGTGTGATACATAATGCATGTGAGTTTAATCATGTTGGTAGGAGATTTAATCACTTGTGTTATATAGTATGGCCACCTAAGCTAAGTGTGTATGCATTAAGTGTGAAAGTATTTGGGCGAGGTTCCGGCCTATGAGCGGTAGTATACATCTTGTTTGTAAAGTTGCCTCCCAATAGTCAGGTGGAACGCCCACGGTGTACACCGTGACCGTGTTGTAGTGCTTAATTGAGTAATGATGTTGTATTATTCCATGAGAATAATGAGTGGTTAGGCCGTGTCCATGAGATAGTGTAGTGCTGTGGATACCGATGTGACTATTGCGGTTGTTGGTGACGGTATGGTGAACCGTCGCCGGGTGTGGGGGAGGAGGTAGAACGGTTGCAAAAAGAACTATGAAATAGTATGTTTGTGACGGTAGTATATCTCAGACATTTTATTTTAATTATGTAGTAATGATGGCCATAGGCCAAGAGTAGTTTTTAATTTGGTTGTTTGATAATGTATTAATCACCATCAAAGTTTATTAGTATTTGAGTGATGAAATAGGAAAGCTTGAAAACGAGTTTGAGAACAAAAACATTCTGCCGAGGTGAAACTCGACCGAGTGCGTCATGCACTCGACCGAGTGGCCTTCTACACTCGACCGAGTGGTCTGATTTGACCTTTGTTTTGTCAATACTCGACCTAATATTGGGTGTATACCCTTATTTCACGATTTATAATTGTTGGTTTGTGTCGGATGAACGTGTTGACCCCATATGGATGAGACCTTGTCAGTTGTTTACGTTATATGACCTTTACTATTTAAGATTGAAAATTAAATGAAAGTTGTTAATTGACATGTATAATTGGATGACAAGAAAGATGTGACGACTGTGTGTGGTACACGTTAATTGCCGTGAATTCATTTTGGTATGATAACAACGTTCGTATTATGTGAGTTTGTCGTGATGTGTGTGTCGCATAGTAATATCTAATGCATAATTAGAGTCTCATGATGCTAGTAACGGAAGTATTGAGGATGGATGGGAACGGGTGTGGAAACACATGTGTGATCATGTAGTGGATTTGACACGGTGTATGCGTGGCATGGTGTCCGGAAATGGAAACGTTGAACATGGTTGAGTCACATAACGTAAAATTTTGCATTATTTGATTGTTTCACGGAGCCCTCATCTTCTTGATTGATGTGCATACATGTAAGTTCATGAGATTTGATGTGACGTAGATATATAATAATAATCGAGTTATACCCTGTGATAGATACGTATTCATATAACCAACATGAATTGGGATTTATTATGGGATTATAGTTTCGAACGTGGGCTGGACATTGTACTTTGTCGTTTGGGAGGATCGTCGAGTGGGATTAGATCAATGACATTATGACTATATGTGATTTAATTACGGATTTGCAATGAGTAAGAGAGAGTGTTTAACCTGGAACATTTGGTGGAATTTGGTAATGAACATTATGAGAACACATATAAGGCTTGACAATTGAACTTCGGGACGAAGTTCTCTTTTAGGGAGAGTGGATTTAATAATTCGTAAATTAAGGAAAGAGAAAGTACGGAATAAGAGGAAGTAATGAGAATTGAGCAAAGAACCTTGGGATAAGTACGATTGACATGTGTGGTTAATAAGAGTGATGCCGAAAGAACATCTTGAGGGAGTTTATGATAGATTAAAGGACAACGGTAATGGCGTGAGAGTACTTCAGAACCGGTAATGAGACATAAAGGAAGCTTGAGGAATAGTTGTGAAAAGAGAGAGTGAGGCGAACTTCGGGGACGAAGTTCATTTTAAGAGGGGAAGATTATAATACCCGTATATTTTGGGACCCACAAAGGAACCTTGGGATGCGTGATAAGACCTTGTGCTAGACGAGAGGCCACATGGGAGTGATGTATAACTATAAAGTGGACCGAGTATAACCTATACTAGACTTAGTGGAGTTGTTATAATGTCCGCCTATAGAAGGGTCATCTTAAAAATGTCAAAACATGATATATAAACATGGTATTGATGTGATTCCAATTGGAGGTGATAGCTTGTTCTCTTACGATTCCAACGGTAGGTCACACGCCCAAAATGACCAAGAAACAGGTGAGATATGTCTGTTTTACGAAAACTGGTCATTGCTGAGAACTGCGTTGCACTCGACCGAGTGAAGGTCACTCGACCGAGTGGACTCGGCACTCGATCGAGTGAGTGACACTCAACCGAGTGGACTCGTCACTCGATCGA
Source organism: Silene latifolia (assembly GCF_048544455.1). Classification (NCBI taxonomy): domain Eukaryota; kingdom Viridiplantae; phylum Streptophyta; class Magnoliopsida; order Caryophyllales; family Caryophyllaceae; genus Silene; species Silene latifolia. The sequence continues at coordinate 112,082,327 of NC_133538.1, forward strand.
GTGGCGATGAATCATAACACAGGATAAGGAAATCTTATCCCCTTATCCTTATTCATTCTATTTTCTTCCTTCTCACTCCAAATCCTCTCCCTCCTCTCTAAAACCCCATAAACACCTTCTTCCATGGATCCAAGCTTGCTTTAGGGGAATCGCTCATCTTTTTATTCATCATCTACACTTTATAAGTTGAATCCCACTCCTCTTTATTTAAGTTTTAACCCTAATTTTGGGGGTTTCCACTTGGGTTAATTAGTTAGTAATTAATATGAATAATAAGGGTTATTAGTGGATAATAATAAGGGGTTTCGTAATATGTTATAGTGTACGCTGATTTGTGAGATTATTATGTGGTATTGTATAGGATTAAGACGGTCTTGCTAGACGGAATCATGAGGGATTCGAGTTGTTTGTGAAGAATGCTAAAAGGTAGGTTTATCCTACTTGGTTTCAATATTTTATATGCATATTTGTGTGTCTTGCATCATCATTTTTATGTATGAGTAGATTGGGATAACATGTTGGTATTTGAGGAAGTTTTATCCATGATATGTTGGGATTGAGTTCATGATGAGTCATATAATTGGTGTTGTGTTGCATTTTCCATGTACGGTCATTGTTGTGTTGTGTTGGAGATCATTGGTGGTGTTACTTGGTTATTGAAGAGACGTAAGACGGTTAGGAGACCATCTTACGCTTGAGTCGCCTCTTGGAGATTCCCACTCCAAGAGGGATCTGCACATCAATGGCTTGAGTTACGGAGGGACTCGTGTGGTTGAGACACGACGTCTAGCAGGGGATCCGATTGGCTTCCGGACCCGGTACGTCTGGGCATGTCCTGGTACATATTTATGGTTGTTGGTATTTCTGGTGTGTCCCGGTACCAGTGTGGTTGTCGGTATATCTGGGCGTGTCCCTGTACCGTGGTAGTTGTTGATAGTACCTCATTCATATTATTGACATATTGCATATTTACTTACCATGTTGTGTCATATGTTTAATTATTGAAACTGACGTGTTATGTGTCTGTGTAATTGCCACCTATTTCCGAAGTGGCCTGTGTCGATCCATTTGATAATTTCAATCATATGGGCAGCAGGTTAAATACAGGTTGGTTTGATGTCATACGGGAGACGGGACGAGCATCGGACTTGGAGTCAAGTAGCATAGATAGATAAGTTAGATGGTAGACAAGTTTTATAATGTCTAGTTCATATTTATTATTCATTTATTCATTTGTTGTAAATCACTAAACTTATTATTTATTTATGTTGTTTCTTAATTGCAACTCCGATTTCACCGCCTCGGGAAACCGAGATGGTAACACCTCCCATTTACCTTGGCCGGGTAAGAAGGGGGTGTTACACCAAGCATATTATGAACAGAAAAGGAGACATAGGATCCCCCTGTCTTATACCTCTTTTTCCAGGGAAATATCCAAAAGTATTTCCATTAATTGAGAGAGTGTAAGTAGGAGTAGTGACACATACCATTATCCTTCCAATAATTTTTTCAGGGAACCTCAAAGCTCTGAGCATACCCTCAATAAAATCTCACTCTATTGAATCATAGGCCTTCTTCAAGTCAACCTTCATCATACATCTAGGTGAGCAAGCTTTCCTATTATAAAGCCTCACCAGGTCCTGGCATATCATAATGTTATCAACAATCTCCCTCCCCTTTATAAATGCACTCTGGTTCTCACTAACAATATCAGGCAAAATAGCAGCAACCCCATTGTAGATCACCTTTGTAATGCACTTGTACAGTACATTACAACAAGCTATAGATCTAATATAACACCTCTACGTTAATTGAAGAGGTCATGTGATAGGCTTAAATGACTAGTGCTTAAAGAGATTGGAAGTACTACTCATATCAACAAAGTGTACTTTCTTTTATGGTCATCCAAGCCAAAGAAATCCACAGTTAAGCGTGCTTGGCTGAGAGTAGTCTTAGGATGGGTGACCTCCTGGGAAGATTCCCGGGATATGCATGAATGAGGACAAAATGCGCTATAAAGGACCCGTGTTGATTTGCGGGCCATGTACACAGCCCGTTGAGCTATCATAAGTAGCCGCTCCCGACCCGGTTTGGGTCGGGGTGTTATACGTGGTATCAGAGCAACCATGCGACTGTGTGGTGATGTGAGGCAGTTGTTATACGCTCCTGGAGGCAGTTTTTATACGCTGCATTGTGATCACCCACCTAGCGGGGGAGGATTCTGGGTCAGCGGTTATGCTCCCAGGCGCAACGAGGACGTTGCGTTCTTCAAGTGGGGGTGATTGTAAGATCCCACGTTAATTGAAGAGGTCTTGTGATAGGCTTAAATGACTAGTGATTAAAAGGATTTGAAGTATTACTCATATCAACAAAGTGCACTTTCTTTTATGGTCATCCATGCAAAAGAACTCCACAGTTAACCGTGCTTAGCTGAGAGTAGTCTTAGGATGGGTGACCTCCTGGGAAGGTTCCCGGGATGCGCATGAGTGAGGACAAAATGCGCTATAAAGGACCCGTGTTGATCTGTGGGCCATGTACACAGCCTGGTGAGCTATCATAAGTAACCGCTTACGACCCGGTTTAGGCCGGGGTGTTACATCTAAAGTTACCAACACTTTAAGGCCTGTCTTTCTTAGGTATAAGAGTCAAGATAGTAGCATTCAGCTGCTTTAATAATTTGCCATTTCTAAACAATCATGGACTGCTCTAATAACATCACTACCAATAACCCCAAATGAGACTCTATAAAACTGGCTGGTAAAGCCATCAAGGTCAGGTGATTTATTGAAAGGGATTGAAATGAGAGCTTTCTTAATTTCCTTATCAATCACAGGCTGCAAGAGAAACTGAGTATGAGCGTCAGTGACCACCCTTCCTCTCCTAACAGTAGGGAAGTGAACTGGAGTGACTCTCCTCTTAGTCCTAAGTAGGTTTTTATAATACTCCATCAAAGCTTTTTCAATGCCAGCATCATCCATCCTAGTATGGCCATGAATATCTATAAGTACCAGCACCTTATTATGCATTCTCCTCCCTTTAATTGCACTATGGAAAAATTGGGTATTAGCATCCCCTTCCTCTAGCCATTGTGTTTTTGCTTTCTGAGCTAGAAAGCTAAGTCTAGCCACATTAAGCTCCTTGTAGGCCAGAGCAGCAATTCTCTATTCCTTCTGTAAGGCCAAGTTCCCAATGTCCAGATGCATTTTAATCTGGGCTTGCTCTAAATTAATTTTGGCAACATTTGCAACAATTTCTATATTTGCAAAAGCCTCAATATTAAGTTGCCTCAGGACATGTTTAAGTTGCTTTTGCTTGGTGATCACTTAAAACATCATAATTCCATCAACTCTCTGCTGCCATCTCTTGTTCACAATTTCCAGAAATATTTTATCCTTCGCCCATATATTGAAATATTTGAAACTAGATTTCCTCCTTATAGTTGTTCTCCATATCTCCATCACACATGGATTATGGTCAAACAACCCTTTAGGCAGAAAAGTAGTCACTGTATCAGGGTACATTATCAGCCACTCCAGATTTACCAATACCCTATCAATCCTATTAAATTTGCGTTCAGTGCCCTCCCGCTTGTTTGTCCAAGTAAAAAAAGACCCCTTAGCTGGGATATCAGCAATACCACACTCATCAATGTATTGTTGGAAATCTTGAATGTCTCCATCAGTTACAGGAGAACCAATTCTTTCATTATATCTTAGCACATTATTAAAATCACCCAGTACTGCTCAAGGCCCAGTAATACCTCTACTTCTCTGAATTAGAGACTCCCACAGAGGCCCTCTATCAGCTAGTCTATTCATTCCATAAACTACAGACAACCACCTACTAGCTCTAGTGGGTCTATAGCTAATATGAGCATGAATAACCTGCTCTGCTATCTCAAACACATCTACTTTGAACACATTATCATTACAAATAAGCCATATTCCCCCATTCTTACACACATTATTATTATTGATCAAAGACCATTGATTCCCTAACCCTCCATGAACTTTATTAATAGAGATATTCCTAAATCTTGTTTCTAACAGACCACAAAGGCCTATGTTATTATTATGCAGGAATCACCTAATGCCCCTCTGTTTATTCCCACTATTACACCCCCTTACATTCCAAAAATCAATGTTAGCCATGATCTATTGGTGACAATCCAACCTCATGTCCACCCCTATTGTCCACACTAAATTGCAAGTTATGACTAACTCCCTCAAGGAAGGTATTCTTGCCCCTCCCAGTCTCATTTCCTCCATCCTGCCTTGTCATATTTGCAATTAATCTCTTAGAAGACCTACTTACAGCAACAATCCCAACTGCTGGAGCTGGTGTGATCAGCACAACAGGGTTACCCAGAGGCATAACAGGAGTAGATAAAATAATGTTCTTCACAACTGGTTGCTCGTTTGCCTCCTCAACAATGGTCACAGGCTGGACAAATTTAGGCTGCCAAACCTTCTTCACATTCTGTCTTTCCTGTCTAATCTCCTTACTTCTACAATTATTCGTATCATGACCCATCCCATGACATCCAGTGCACACAGTAGTTCTTTATTCATAATGCACATTTTGCCATTGATCCATGTCCAATTCATCAGAAAAATGAATAGTGTCAGGTAATGTTTGCCCGATTTTCACCTTAACCATAATTCGTACATAACCTGTAAATGTTTTAGCCTGGGTATTCACATCCATTCTGACAGGTTCCCCTACCAATCTCCAATCTTAAGCAATGCAAGACACCAGAACTTAAGATTTAACCCATATAATCGAATCCAGATAGGTACAGAATCAATATCCTCCTTAACAAGCTTAGAATCAGGCGTCCATTCCTTAACAATTAGGGGTTTGTTGTCAAAAAATATTGGGCTAGCCTGTAGCACATTTTTCTTCTTCTCCATAGTTTTAAGTCTCACCAGAAAAACACCATTAGATTGAAATGAAATCTTATCTATCGTTTCTGCATTCCAAATCCTATTGATAAAACCAGCTACCATGCTCCAAGGAGGGTTAGCTCCCAAAATATAACAATATACAGCATTCTTCCAATATTCTAATTCAAATTCTACATTCTCCGATGTCAATTGAAGCTTACCAGGTGCAGATAAAGAGCTTCCACTAGTTGCAGGATTAACCGATTTCTTGCGATGAACCTCGGTCCACCCCTGGTCAACCGCTTGATCCTCATCAATAGGCTCTAGCGCTTGCTCCATCTGAAACGCTTTAACACCTCCTTGATCGTGCTTAATCACCGCAAAATTCTCTTGATTGCTGACGTTTTCCATAGATTTCGTCCCCGATTGTTCCCCAGAAAGAGGCGAGAAGCTATTAGTAATCATAGTAGTTGGAAGATTGTTAATTAGTAAATTTTTTTGGATATTTGTATTATTTTTACAAATTGAAGAAAGGTTCCTAACGTATTTCGTCATTGAAACGGTTGAAAACCCTAGAAGAGCATTCTCTTTCTAGCATTTTCTCTCTCATGAAAGCCTTTTTTTCTAATTTGTTGTGTGTCTTTGTATGTAGGCACTTTTACAAGAGTCCAACTTGAAGAGATGCGGACAAAAAGCTTGGAAAGATCATTATACATTGGACAAAGAGCTTAAATAGTATCTTCTTGCCCTCCTTTCACCCTTCCCTTTGTTTAGAACATTGAGGACAATGTCCGATTTAAGTGTGGGGAGGATTTAGATTGAGTTGTGGATTGGTTGGTATTTTTGTGGATAATACATTGGTGGCGTGTTATTGTGGGCATGTTAATTGTAGTTGTATATATTTTTTGAGTTTGTGACATGTCTTTCTTGTGTTTTCTTTTTTCTAAATTTTTAAAAATCCATAAAAAATTGAAATTTTTTAAAAAAATTCCTAAAAATTGAAAAAGGTTAAAAAAGCCAAAAACATTTAATTTCTTTGTTTCACTTGTTTTTCTTTTATTAGTCGTTTTTCTAGCTTTCAACTCTTGTGAACAGTATGGCGCTTAGACACTTAACAGTTGCATCTTAGTATTATATATCGACTATCCTCCTACAGTAAGACGCTCAAGGGTGAGTAGTTCATTAAATTTCGTACTCCACCTCTCGTGATGCGATACTCCCTTGTCAATTTTGTTTAGGTGACTATTTTAATTAGGCGACTTTCCTTCAATAATACCCACAAAAACAAAAACAAGAACAAAAAAAAATCAAAAAAGGGGGTTGTTTATTATCTCTTATGACAATAATACGCGATTCTCAAGAATGTCAACTATTGAGTTTCTAAGTTATGGTTCAAAATAAAATTTTCCTTGTGTTAAAAAACAAATGGGATTCAATATTTAAAAAGGAGAAACGGAAAAAAAAGAGAAAATTCAAAAAAAGGGTGTAAAAGAAAAGAGAAAAATTTGTCTCGATTGTTGTTACTTATCTTATTCATTTACAAATAAAATTCTTTCCCTTGTCGCCTAGTTAGAGTAGGACGGTCCTTGCTTTTTGACGTTTTTAAGAGGCGAAATATAATAATCTATGGGTGATAGCATCATGGGAGTATTTCACTATGCCTGCATCTCACACCCTTGAAATAGCTTGGACCGAGGATAAGAGATATGTAATAAAACTTTGCAACCGACTTAGTGGCTAGTTTTCATACTTTATGCCTTAGTTGAATTTTAGAAACGTGACTTTTCATATTAGAAACTTGTGATTTGTTTTGAATAATAAGTAGTTTAGTCGTATCTTAGTTAATTATATTAAGGGTCCTTAGTATAGTTTTTGAGCTTACTCGAGTACGAGTAAGGTTTAAGTGTGGGGAGATTTGATAAGTAATAATTTAGCGTTGTTTTACCCATACTTTTATTTTATATTTGACTCAATTTTGTGTGCTTTAAATGTTAAAAAGCTCATTTTTATTAATAAATTAGAAGTAATTAGTTTTATTACATTTATTGCTAATAATTGTTGTATCTCGAGTGTTTGGTACTGCTTTGTTTTATTTTAAATTTGTAGAAGTCGATTCAAAAATAAAGGAGACCAAGTAACCTGAGATTAAGAAGACGGGTCAAAGGGAACAAAATAAAGGAGCATCACAAGACACGGTCAACCCAATACCTTGAAAGGCCAAGTAATCAAACAAGACTAACAGCGTAAGGGTGAGATTATCAGTAAGACTCTCTCAAATCTTAAGACTCTGTCACATCAGCTTTTCACTAACTTTTATTATTTTTTTATTGTTCAGACCCACCTCATACCTATCTCGAACTTTATACATTATCCGTCACTCACCTCATACTCTAGTTTTCCACTTTACTCCTTTTTTTCACAAAAAAAAAAAAGAAAGAAATGACACATGAAATTCACTCATTGGTTAATTTCCCTTTAAGGTGGGGTCAAGACTCAACCAAAATCTTAAAACTCAAGTTTAAAACTTTGTCAAGATTATGAAAGATTATTGGTAGTTTTGAGCAAGTCTTATCTTATCTCAAGACTACCGGTAATCTTACCCTAAGACACTCCCTGCCTCCTCCGTATTTGCCTTTACTCCATCGTCAAATTTAATTAACGATTGACCCAAAGACTCCATTAAATAGCCAAGCTCTTCTAAATTTACCATTGCCAATCACATAAGCCATTCATCCGTAATTCCATGGACACCACCATTCGTCTACCGCAATCGGTGCCGCAACTCCAAAACCGTATCAGAGGTAACCCAAGTTCAGCCCCAAATCATTTAATTGAGGAAAAGAATTGAAGTGAAGAAATGAGATTAGTATAGTCGGGTCCAAGGCGGACAAGTCCGAATACAAAATTGGTCAGTTCGGGTCAAGGTAACCTGGTTTCAGCCATTAAATCCAAGTTAGAGAAGTGGTCCGGTGTAACGTCGTCAGGCCTGGTGCAACTCTACTCCGTCCGGTGTAACGTCGTCAGGCCTGGTGCTAACTCTACTTCAGTTGAGACTTTTGAAGCTTTGTCACGTGGTGTTTGGCTGCACTTAAACCCTTTGTCATCTACCAATCGTTGGTTGGCGCGATGGTAGCGTGAGAAATTTTGGCTTGACAGTAGGGAGGTGCGGATCGATCCCCCACAACTGCGATTGGGAGGGGTTTAAATACCGTAATCCTTGGACACGCCCCGAAATCCGGATTAGTCGGCCCAATGTGGTTCGGATTACCGGATGGTTTAGACCAAAAAAAAACCCTTTGTCATCTATTTTCATTTTTGTCTTATATCATTAGTTATACTTAAAATTACTAGACTACCCTTACTCTCTCATATATAAAGAGAGTAAGCATCTGCAAAGGTGAGACTCCCCATATTTTCTCTTTCATTTTCTTATTCGTCCACCTTATTTTCCACTAATTTTTACATTTACCCTCCCCAATTCATATCTACATCTATTCAACAATGGGGTTCCCAAACACACACCCAAATATATGGGAAGCTCCCCAAAAGAACACTTTTTATCCTTCTTATTTTTTTGGGGACCTTCTCTATAAATGGTGGAGCCTCTAATTAAAGGGAAGTGTAATACTCCGTACTTATAAGTCTCTGGGTACTCTATCGAGTAGGCCTTACTCTGTCGAGTAAGAGTGAGTTGCGTTTTAAAATAGTTTCTGACCTGTTGGGTACTCGATCGAGTAACTATGATACTCGATCGAGTAAGGGGGCACTCGATCGAGTACCTTAGCTACTCGATCGAGTAGCCGGTTTACGGGGAGTTATTTTTCGGGTTTTGTTGATTATGCGATTAAGGTATATAATACTTCCGTCATCATTCTTAAACACTTTTCAAAACCTAAATTACTGTCAAGAGAGAAAGCAAAGTACGTTCATCACTTTAATCACATTGTTAGCAAATCCCGGAGTTTGGAAGGTCGGATGTCACTTTTCGTTATACCGTTGAGATCCTTACGTCGAGGGTAAGATCTATGTACCGTTTTTATAGTTTTTCCTTAAAGTTGGTTAAACCCTAATATGGGGATTTGGGGGTTTTTGTGTAGATTGTGATTTGGTAGTGTCTATGTGTTTGTATGATAGGAGGAGGTTTTGTAGAAGAGGCTTTTTGATACAAATTTGTGATACCGTCCGATCATTGTGCTTTCCGGGTAGGATTTCCTACTCGCATTAGTCCCATAATGAGATTATTGTTGATGTGTTGAGATTGATTGTTTAATATCGTCATTGTATTGTGTCGGCTTTGATTGTGATTGTTTGTCTCTGGTTCTCGAGATGCGTTCTCGGCTGAGTGGGGTCACTTGCGGGAGTGGCTTCACGCCCTTGTTTCGCCCTTCGTGGATCCCGCCACGGAAGGAGATGTGCACACTAATGGACAGGGTTATCGCTCGGTATGATGAGCGAGGCTTAGGTGGGAACGGCTGCGGTCCTCCACTGGCAGGGCTGGTCCAGTGGACAGTCGGTGATTGAGATTGATGGGACTGGTGTGATTGTGTGTGTGTGACGGTGTAAGTCGTCATTTATCGTATTGTTGATATATATAAATTGTGTGATTAGTACGACCGGTTGTTGTTTTGTAAAACATGCGGTGATCCATTCGGGATGGTGAGCGATAGAATGAGCGAGTTTGAGTTGAATACTTTGGGATAGGCCGGGATGTGCCACCGTCGACGATAGAAGTCTTCCGCCGTAGCTTTACTAGTTTTATAACATTTCGCTTAACTCAAAGAGACAGTTGGTTTTGAGAACATGTATCGTATTTTTGTATTTGGTTTCAATTGTAACCTTTCACTAAACTTATATTATTTAAAGTTGTTTCGTTATTGTCTTATGAATATCATGCCTCGGGTAAACCGAGATGGTGGCATCCTTATACCCGAGTGGTCCCGGTAAGACACTTGGAGTATAGGGGTGTTACAAATGGTATCGAGAGACGATCCCGAAACCCGTAACCAATAAATCCAATGAATATAGGGAGTCAATTAAAATGAACCCGGGGTAATGGTTGTAGGAGCTAATGCAAAGACTTGGGAGACGTCCTAAAGTCGCGAACTCGCCCTACAATTTTGAACCGGTCACCATGGGATATGAGTCGGGATCGCTATGTGTTTATCTTGTGAATTGTGTACCTATATGGTGATGTGTGGCATGAATCAGTGGATGTATGTATGTGGAGAATGGGGAATGTGTAGAAAAGATGGTGATGATGTGATTTCGTAAGCTGTTGATTGAAAGCATGATAGTTGGTTTACAATGTTGTTTTGAATTGTAGGAAAAGTATATGAGAATGATGAATGATGTGGTAGAAAAAGGAAGTAGTTCATATGTGATAATATGTGATGAATGATGATGTTGCAGGATGGATGATTCGTAATGTGGCATAATAATAACATGTGCATAGGAATGTTGTGTCGTATGCGTATATTTTGTTTGCATAAAGTTGTATGATAAGTTTATGTACTTGTCCACTATTGTTCATGTGTATATGTGGTAAGAAGTGTGTAGCTGTAATGGATGAATTGGTTGGAAGAGATTAAGTAAGTAATTGCATAAGAATATGAAATTCATGTGTGGAGCATGTTTATGTGGGTAATGGATTGCATAATGTTGCAATGTTAGTAACATGTGAATAGGGGATTTTATGTCGTATATTATGTTATTGTGTACGTAAAGTTATAAAATAAAAGCATGTGGGTAAATCGTGATTGACGAGTTAAACAATCTATGTATATGATGAATGTTGTTGCTTGGCTTTTGAAAATAGTAACATATTATTAGGAATACTGGTGTTATGAGTTTTGGATTGGTTTTGTTTGCTTGGTTGTTGTTTAAGTTGTTTGGAAGTAAAAATCAAATAGTTATGTCGTCTGATTACAGCAAAATTGTCTTTAAACTGTTATAACTCGAGCTGCATAAATGATTTTAATGTGATTCCAATTGGAGGCGATAGCTTGTTCTTTTAAGATTCTAACGATAGGTCACACGCCCAAAACGACCAAGAAATGAGTGAGTTATGACTGTTTTACGAAAACTGGACATTGCTGAGAAATGCGTAGGTACTCGATCGAGTAGCCTTGGCACTCGATCGAGTAGGGGGGACTCGATCGAGTACGTCAGCTACTCGATCGAGTGGCCCTGGTAATTTGTTTTACGTGCTTCTGATCTTCACCTACTCGATCGAGTGGCCTGTACTCAATCTAGTGACCCCTGTTTTGGGTCATATGCTTATCTTTTGACTTCGTTGCATATTATGTTTAATTCAAAGATGTTATTTTACTTCTTTATGCATTGTTTTACATGTATGTTGGTCTTGATACGTAAGTTACCCAATCTTATGGTGAAGTGAGTGGCACCTGTGGTGAGTAGGAGTTCGATGGGAGGACATAAGTTATATGTGTTGTGATAGATAGTGGAAAAAGAAAAGGAAGATTGGTATGGTTTATTGAGACATAGAGTATGTTTTGTGAGATGAGATGAGCGATATGTTTGTATGTTGAGTAATGTAAAAGTAAATGGATGTGGGTAAGGGATGATGTGAGTTTATGGAACGTGAGAATGAAAAGATTGAAAAGAGGGACGCAAATGGTGGCAGCTTGAGATGTGTAAAGAATCATGGAGGGGGATGGTTAGGAATCGCGTGGGTTAAGAATATACATAGTGAAAGTTCGTTTTAAAGGGGTTGAGAAGAGTGGTATATAGTGAACTTTGTGGAGACATGTCGCGAGATGGATTTGTAGACAGTGAGTGAGTTTGGGGAGATTTGGTTTATTAAGAGGTGGAACCACTGTGGGATTTCCTTGGGCAACTAACGGTATGAAAGGAATTTTGATTTCTAGAGATGTACAAAGGAGATTCAATTGTCAAACAGTAAACGTTGATTCTATGGATGGATTAGTGGCAAGAGTGATTAATGGCAATATAAGAGAATATTTTATGGTAAGAAAGAGTGAGATGATATCGATATGAAATAATGAGATGTGGGTGTTGGAGCAATGAGAAAGTAACCGGAACACTAAAGAGTTAGGTAGAAGGGATAAGGAGTTGAATGGTTAATTGATTTTGTCGTGTGTAAAAGAAAAGAATAAGGGGAGTAAAACTAGGAAAATGTTGAACGGAGTTATGTGACATAAAAGTAAGGAATCGTCAAGATATATGATACTATCAAGAGTAAGTAAGTTAATGATTATACAGAAGTTTCAGGACAACATGATTAATCATGAGTTTCGAGGAATTAAGGGAGTAAGAAGTTGGTAGAATATCTGCATGATATGAGATTTTGAGTAGAGAGTTAGATGATGACACAATTAAGGATAGTATTGGGAAGAATGTTGAGGTAGTGTTGTTGATGGATTTGATGTTCGTTATTTGGGATGCTAACCACAGATAGGAAATAAATCGTGATGTTTAGAGATGAGTGTAAGAGATTTGATGCCTGGACAGTGGTCGTGTTATGGTTTGTGACTAGTGGTTAAGGGTGACGGTATATTAGAAAAGCAGCAAATCTAAAGAGGTTGATTTTGTAGGGACCAGATTGATAAGTATGGTTATGAAAGAGTATAAGATGTGGTTATATGAGGCGGTTGTTAGTAGTTGAGTATTAATGGAGTGGCTACATTTGGCAGAGGGTGATGGATATGCAAATGGGAGCATATGTTATGAGGTGTATACGAGTTAAGCTCGGGTGAGAGGTAACTTTTATCAGGTGGTAACTTACGTGATCATGATTGTCTGGTTGGATGTGATTACGGGTCTGTGATATATAAATGTTTGTGTGAGGTTTTGACCTCACAAGACGTGGTATGGTGTGATTATCATAAATTTGTTATTTGAATATTCTGTAATGCTTGTTGAGTACGCTTATCTAATTGAATGATATTCAAAAAGGTAATAATTTGAGTGATCTGGCATGACTGGCTATACTTGTATGTATTCATGATACATGTCAATCTGTGATATGGTAAGGGGATGATATTCACGAGGTTATTATCTGTTTAATTCATAAAATATGTTGTGTTATGATTTAGTAAAGTGGATTTGAGTAAATTTTTCTTGTCCGAGAGGTTTTTCTGAGTCAGTATTTATGGGAGTTGTATGCAGTTGTGATGACTATCGATGTGGTTGTGGTGCCTCAGGTGGTGATCCGGGCACGATATTTAGTGTTGTGATGCGGGTATTTTCGCACTGCGGTGTGGCTGTTGGTGGCGGTGTTGTGATGCCGTCACCGGTTGTGGTAGAGTAGGCGGGATGATTATGATTCGAGTTTTGAAATTACATACCAGTCATACATAGATTGTTGTTTTGTTTGATGTTGCTTCCTATGAGTTTTAGTTTGTATAGATAGACAGTTGTTTTGTTATCGATGTTTCTTACCAATTAAGTTTTGGAATGAGGGTAGAGTATGATATGAAAGAGAGTTGTACATGTTTTCGTTGTTGTCATGGTATAGTGACATTCTGTTGATGGGACACAGTTGTGAGAAGTTGTTACAGTAATTTTGATCTTGTTTTAAGATGAGGCATCGGTAGTCATAGTCATGGCAAGTGATTCGTAGAACATGTGTGGTAATGATCAGATATATGCAGGTGGTTCATAATCCTTTGTTGAGACAGTGAGTGTAGGGTGTTGAATAATAAGTGTCGTGTTAAGTTATGTATGAGTCTTGCGGTAATGAAAGAAAGAAACTTGAGGATCTAGTGTGAGTGTACGTAACAAGTGTGCATCGTGAGTTATGCTTTTGGCGATAAGCATTTTATATAGTTTATATAGAGAGGTGTGTCATGTTGCGGTAATAGGGAACAAGTGAAGTTTTGGGTTAAGCTAAGGATTTTGTGGTATAGGTTAGGTGGTGCGACGAGTGAAGTGAAGTATGAGAGTTGTTTAAGTAAGAGAGCCTTGGATATGTGCATGGCGAGTGTTTAGATTATAGGTGGTTATCTTTGACATGCGGTGGTGATGAGGATAATGAAAAGATATATCTAGGATTTAGTATTAGCGAGTTACGAGGACGTAACATTTATCTTAAGAGGAGTGGGATGCGATAAAAGAGATTTTGATGGGTGTGCATATGGTAATATATTTGGAAGTTTGAGTCTTGATGTCGAATAAAAGGTTTATTCGTGTTGTGGTTAATTTTGTTAAAGGTCATGACCGTGCTTGTAGTAGTTCGATGTTTAGGAGTGTGAGAATATTTCACCAGTGTTGACAGTTGGATGATGATGTTTATGAGTGTTAGTAAACTTCGAGGACGAAGTTCCTTTTAAGGGTGGTAGAATGTAACATTCCGTTTGATGTCTATGAGTGTCTTGATTTTGGATTTGATAGTGGATGATACTATGGAGCTAGCAGCGTTAGAGGATGGTAGTTGGTTATGTATGGAGTTGGTGTCGTGAGAGATAAATATGTGGTGGATACGATATCGTGAGTCATGTTAAGGAAGTAAACATAGTTGGTGGAGTGGGTGTTAAGAGTTCATGTTTTATGTTTGGTCGAGTTCTTGAGTTCTTAGTTATATTGTTGTGTCTTGGTCGAGTTAGCATGGTTGTTTCACGTATGGGTTGAACTTCGGGGACGAAGTTCTTTTTAAGGAGGGAAGACTGTAATACTCCGTACTTATAAGTCTCTGGGTACTCTATCGAGTAGGCCTTACTCTGTCGAGTAAGGGTGAGTTGCGTTTTAAAATAGTTTGTGACCTGTTGGGTACTCGATCGAGTAAGGGGGCACTCGATCGAGTACCTTAGCTACTCGATCGAGTAGCCGGTTTACGGGGAGTTATTTCTCGGGTTTTGTTAATTATGCGATTAAGGTATATAATACTTCCGTCATCATTCTTAAATACTTTTCAAAACCTAAATTACTGTCAAGAGAGAAAGCAAAGTACGTTCATCACTTTAATCGCATTGTTAGCAAATCCCGGAGTTTGGAAGGTCGGATGTCACCTTTCGTTATACCGTTGAGATCCTTGCGTCGGGGGTAAGATCTATGTACCGTTTTTATAGTTTTTCCTTAAAGTTGGTTAAACCCTAATATGGGGATTTGGGAATTTTTGTGTAGATTGTGATTTGGTAGTGTCTATGTGTTTGTATGATAGGAGGAGGTTTTGTAGAAGAGGCTTTTTGATACAGCTGTTGATACCGTCTGACTGTTGTGCTTTCCAAGTAGGATTTCCTACTCAGTATTAGTCCCATAATGAGATGATTGTTGATGTGTTGAGATTGATTGTTTAATATCGTCATTGTATTGTGTCGGCTTTGATTGTGATTGTTTGTCTCTGGTTCTCGAGATGCGTTCTCGGCTGAGTGGGGTCACTTGCGGGAGCGGCTTCACGCCCTAGTTTCGCCCTTCGTGGAACCCGCCACGGAAGGGGATGTGCACATTAATGGACATGGTTATCGCTCGGTATGATGAGCGAGGCTTAGGTGGGAACGGCTGCGGTCCCCCACTGGCAGGGCTGGTCCAGTGGACAGTCGGTGATTGAGATTGATGGGACTGGTGTGATTGTGTGTGTGTGACGGTGTAAGCTGTCTGTTTATCGTATTGTTGATATATATAAGTAGTGTGATTAGTACGACCGGTTGTTGTTTTGTAAAACTGCGGTGATCCATTCGGGGATGGTGAGCAGTAATTGAGCAGGTTTGAGTTGAGTACTGGGATAGCTGGGATGTGCCACCGTCTGACGATAGAAGTCTTCAGCTGTAGCTTTACTAGTTTTTCAACATTTCAGTTAACTCAGTAGACAGTTGGTTTTGAGAATATATATCGTATTTTGGTATTTGGTTTCAGTTGTAACCTTTCACTAAACTTATACTTCCTCCATTCAACTCCACTCTACCTATTTGTATTTTGCACAAATATTAAGAAGGGTGGGGTTGGGTGGAAAATATTGTATATAAATAATGGGGTATAATGTAATTAAGTGGGGCATGAGTGGAAAATGGTGGACTTTGATTTAGAAGTAGTGGGGTATGAGTGGCAAATATTGTAAATAAGTAATGGGGTATGAAGATAAAATGGTCATTTGACATTCCTTTTTAGGAAATAGGTAGAGTGGAGTTGAATGGATGAAAAAGGAAAGATGGTAGAGTGGAGTTGAATGGAGGAAGTATTATTTAAAGTTGTTTCGTTATTGTCTTATGAATATCATGCCTCGGGTAACCGAGATGGTGGCATCCTTATACCTGAGTGGTCCTGGTAAGGCACTTGGAGTATGGGGGTGTTACAGGAAGTGTGTGTAATAATGAGGCTCGCCATTTGAGGAGAGAGAGGACATATGAAGAGGCATTTTTCCACCTTTGCGGATGCTCTAAACACTCAAATGAAAGGAGAGCCCCATTTTTCAGATTTAATTTAGGATTTAAGATAGTTTTTCTTCCAATTTTTCTCTTTAAATTAGTTACTACTAGATTTTGTGCCCGTGCGTTACACGGGTTTCAAATTTGTCCTTCCTCTAATTGTTTAAACCTTCTAATATCATTTTAAATAATACGCAAAAGTTGTATTTCAATTACTCAAATAAGGTACTCCTTATAAATAACAAAGAATTACCCTCAATACAGAGTAAAATATCCCTCTCCCATTAATTGGTCCAAATATAAATTTAGAATGAATCTCTCTTCATTAATAGCGTGTCAGATAGAAATCCATTTAGATGTTTACAATTAAGATGCATGCGTCATCCGAATTTAGAATTGCCCGTATCATTCATCCATATTAAACAACACAAAGCTTAACCAATACAGTATGAAAAACCCTCTTAAAATTAATTTACGCCTCCCTAAATCTTGTTAATCTAAACCTCACAACACCGTCAATATATATAATACTATAATAGTAGAATATGCTCATTCGTTTGTTTAGATATTTTAATTAAAAATAAACAAATACGTGTAATTAAAACGAAGAGAGCATCTAATTTACAAAAAAGCATACCTTAAAAGTGTCTCTCTGATAACTTTACTTTGTATTCTATTTTTATTTTGGTGCCTCTTGATTTATTGGATTCATTAAAGATGGTGACAAGCGTTTTATAGACATAGAAGTCCTTTATTGGCTTTTAAATTGCTCAGATGAGAAGTTTAAGCAACGAGTAAGTCCACATTTGACATGAATTCTCTTATGGGATCCCGAACTGATGAATCCGACTCAGATTTTGACGATTATGATGATGAAGATCAGTAATATGGAATATTCATTCATCTTTGCGATATCTCTGTTGGCAGTATATTGTTCAATCTCCTAGCAGTTTGACCATCCCCATTTGGACAGCATTTTTTCTGTTATCTGGAGGTAAAGGTTATTTATTCCGTCTTTAATTTAACGATTTAAGCAAAAATAAATAAAAAAATAAACTTAATAATATGTCACTATTATTCAAAAAAGCAATAGGTAAGAGAGACATTGATTCGAATTAATTCCTAATGGGCATTAGATATAGATACGAACTCCAACCCCAAAATAGGTTTCTCCAGCCTTAAAAGTGGCATTTTAAGACTTGAATTTGGGATGTTGGGGACTAGAATACTCCCTCTTGTTGGGACCACACCCTCCTAATTGTACCAGTTTCGCCGAGTCCAATTTCATGCACCTGAAAATACGAAGGAAAACAATTAGCGATAATTAATATGCAAGAAATTATACAAGAGCAATAGAATAAAAATAAAAACACATAATAATAATATACATAAAATAGAATGGGGAAGGAAAGCCGTATTTTTTGTTGCTTTTTATATGCATGTTAAATGGTGTTTGTTACAAATATAATTCTATCATATTAATTAGTGTTAGATTAGTAATGATTAGTGACTAGTATTTTCACTACGGTTTGATTAATCCCTAACATGCCAAGTTTACATAATTAAATCTCATTTTGATTAGTTGTTGAGTAATTGGTTTGGGTTAGTTAAAGGATTTGACTTGTTATGTTCTATTTGGGATTGTTGTTGACTTTTGACCCTTGACCATCGATGGGAGTTGGCTAGGTTGGGAGTTACCTCACCACATTTAAACTAGTTGCCATCTTGAGTTGAACTCGGGAGGGAGAAATTGAAAAGGGTGCCTTTAATTGTTTTGAAATCGACCCTCGGGAGAGGGAGTGGGATGACCGAGAATCTAGCGCGAGCCTAATGACCGTGACCTATGCCAGGGTACACGAGAATGGGTCCGTTTTAGTGGACCTGAGGTCTTGGATTAGGGAGTCCGACTGACGAATCCGAGAGAGAGGTAGGTCGGGATTACTAGTGTCCAAATACGAACCCGGAAAGGAGGTGTTTGGTGACCTAGAGGCGTCTTTCCCCCTAAAAAATTACTCAATGACTTGTTAACGGGATTTAATGGCGTAACCAAGGTGTGTTGGCGGAGAAAATCGGACCCTAGACATTTCTTTATTTCTTGAAAGATTATTTCTATGATTTGTTTACTTAGTTTAGTAGTAGTTAGTCATTAGTTTAGTTTCTTAGCTTATTATCATTTAATCTTTTAATTTGCATAGCTTACTCATAATTTAAGACAAAACTAGTACTCAATCTTTGACCTCCTTGTGGTTCGACCTCGACTACCCTATTACACTAGTCAAGTTGAGTTAATTGTTTGATTGGGGGAGGGCGACAACCCCCATTATCAGTAAGAAGGGGGTGTTACAATAATTCTCCGTGCATAAATCTTGTTAATGAAGATTAGCTCGTTAGTAACTACAATATAAAACCTAGGGACAGGCAATAATGCACCCTGGGTTGCAGGACACTTAAAACTATCAAATGACCTTGGAAAATTCTGAATTTTTGTGACAAATAATTTTTAACATTGATCTAAAACTGTACCAAATTTCATGAATTTAGAAGGACTCTAGGTATTTTTAGTATTGACTGAAATAGCCTGAAATCCTGAGATTGCAGACAACAAACTCAATTTGATTTTAGAACCTGTTTTGTGTAATGAAAAGATATAGTCAAGACCTTAAATTCCCACAGATGATTCACAGGAAATTCAAGACATTAACTTAACAAATTTCATATTCAAATCCACAGTGAACACACGATTAAAGTTTGAACTTTGCTCAACACAACTAAACTGAACCACAGACAGGCACAGGTTCAACTTAATGGTGCCAAACTGACTTTGATCAATTAACCACAGAGATCACAAGCTAATTATCAGGCCAGATTTCCATACTACAGTTTAACACAAGTTTGAAAGAAATGATAGAAGTCTCAAGACTAATTTTTCATTCAAAAATAATCTGCTTTCATCAGTTGAGACCCATGTCCTTATATAGGCCTTGTCTTTGAGTTACAGCTCGAAACCTAACAATCCAAGGCCAAGATTCAATCTAAGATGAGTACAAACTGTCTTAAATATATTACAAGTTGGAAATAAAATTACTAGGTGAAAATTAAAACAGCAATGGGTAAAAACAGACTAAATAAAGCATGGAATACTGTCCTTGTCAGTTGTCTCCTTGTGCACAGGTTACTGTTGCATTGGCTGCTAGCAAAGTCAAGCCTTTTTGTATCCTTTCCACGGCAGGCTTTTAAGGAGAAAAGGAGCAGTGGTCTTTCCAAGACAGTCCTACAATTGCCTCACCAAAAATGAAAAGTTTACTTTATGCTTTATCAACTCTTCTCAGCAACATGTGACTGATTCTTTGCTTGTTTTTCTGTGCTGTTTTTCCTTTGCTTTTCCTTGGCTGATCTTGGATGTTTGAGACTCTTTGATGGACTTAGTTGAGGCCTCCTCCAGCTGGCCATATAGACAGCTGAAAGCTGGACTTGGCGAACCTCTTGACTGGTTGAGTTGGGGGTGGATCAGTGGATGTTGCTTGGATTTGGTATGTGGCCTGGTCAGGTTTGGGAACCCTTGATCTAGCTCCTGCTGCAGCCTCCCCTTCTTGAAAAGGGCTTGACCTCAAGCCTGGTCCCTCTTCATCATTAGATTCACCATAGTAAGGACTCAAGTCTCCCACATTGAATGTTCCATGTACACCCCATACTCACCAGGAAGGTCGATCTTGTAAGCATTTGAACCAATTTTCTCAATGACTTCAAAAGAACCCGCTGCTCTAGGCATCAGTGTACTCTTCCTCTTAGCAGGTAACCTTCCCTTCCTTAAGTGGATCCATACAAGATCACCTGGCATGAATTATTTCTTCTGTTTAGGAGTCTTTGCCTGCTTCTTATACCTGTCATTGGCTTTCTCAATTTGTCTTTTGACAGTCTCATGGAGCTTCATCATCTGTTCCACCCTTTTCTTAGCATCATAGTTTACTTCCTCCTTAGGTACACTTGAAAGATCTAAGGGCATTAGAGGATTGATCCCATAAACCACTTCAAATGGACTGTGACCAGTTGCAGATGATGGAGCTTTGTTGAAAGCAAACTCGGCTTGTGGTAGTTTTAAATCCCAATCTTTTAAAGAATTGCTAGCAATGCACCTTAGTATCCTCCCCAAGGTTTTGTTGGTGACCTTAGTTTGACCATCTGTTTGTGGGTGGTGGGAGGTGCTGAATAGCAACCTTGTATTGAGAAGCTTCTATAATGTCTTCCAGAAATAACTCATGAACTTGACATCTCTGTCTGAGACTATGGTCTCAGGAACCCCATGTATCTTGACAATATTACTGAAATAAAGTTCAGCAACACTCACAGCATTCTCAGTTTTCTTATATGCTATGAAATGACCCATTTTACTGAACCTGTCAACTACAACCATCACTGAGTCATTTCCTCTTTCAGTTCTTGGTAAGGCTATGATGAAGTCCATGCTCACATCTTTCCAAGGTTTGTTTGGCACTGGCAGTGGTGTTTAAGGGCCTGCCTGAAAGGAACTCTTGGCTTCCTGGCAGATGGAGCACCTCATGAGCATTACCTGGACATCCCCCATCATTTTGGGCCAGTAGAATTGTTCCTGCAAGATATCCAGAGTGTTATGGACCCCAAAATGACCTCCTAACCCACTGGAGTGCACTTCTTTGATCAACAGATCTATGTATGAGCCTCTTGGGACTCATAGCTTGTTCCAATGGAACATGAAACCCTTCTGCAGCAAGAATTCGGTTCCCTGGATTTTAGTCCCTTCTGCCTGAGCCAACCAGTCTTCATAAAAATAAGGATCATATTCGTACAGCTCCTTCATGAACTCAAACCCAAGAACTTTCTGTTCCATAACTGATAGCAATGAATATCTCCTAGATAGTGCATCAGCAACAATGTTCTGCTTACCCTCTTTGTACTTGCTTGAAAATGTGAAGGATTGTAAGAACTCAAACCACTTGGCATGCCTGTGATTTAACTTGTGATGTCCGATATATTTCAAAGCTTCATGATCTGAATGCAGCACAAAAGGTTTTGGTTTCAAGTAGTGGCTCCAATGCATAAGAGCCCTAACAATTGCATAGAATTCTTTGCCATAATTTGAGTAGCTTAGCTTGGGTCCACTTAGCTTCTCACTAAAGTAGGCCACATGCTTCCTTTCTTGAATCAATACAACTCTTATGCCAACACCTCTGACATCACATTCTACCTCAAACAAATAGCTGAAGTCAGATAGCCTGAGAATGGGTGCCTCACACAACATCCTTTTGATCAAATTGAATGCTTGCTGAGCATTCTCAGTCCATTTGTACTCTCCTTTCTTCATACACATTGTGATAGGGGCAGCAACAACAACTGAAGTTTTTGATAAATCTTCTGTAAAAGGAAGCAAGGCCATGGAATCCCCTTACTTCAGTGATGCTCTTAGGAATTGGCCAAGATTTAATGGCATCAATCTTATCTTGATCCACAGAAATCCCTCTCCCAGAGATGATATACCCTAAGAACTTAATTTCAAATGCCAAGAAGGTACATTTATCCAATTTTCCAAACAATTTGCTGCCTCTTAGAATTTGGAATACTTTCTTAAGGTGGCTTAAATGTTCTCCTGTGATTTCGCTGTAAATTAGGATATCATCAAAATACACTACAACAAACCTTCCCAAACAAGGCCTCAACACTTCTGTCATCAATCTCATAAAAGTGATGGGGCATTTGATAACCCAAATGGCATAACCAGCCATTCATAGAGCCCTTGCTTAGTTTTGAAGGCAGTCTTCCACTCATCGCCTTCTATGATTCTCACCTGGTGATAACCCTGCCTAAGATCAATCTTAGAGAAGATTCTGGCACCACTAAACTCATCTAACATGTCATCCAACCTAGGTATAGGGAACCTATACTTGACTGTGATGTTGCTGATGGCTCTGATGTCAATACACATCCTCCAAGTGCCATCCTTCTTAGATACCAACAATGCTGGGACAGCACAAGGACTCAATGACTCCCTCACAAATCCCTTGTTCATCAGCTCATGAATTTGCTTCTGTAATTCTCTTGTTGCATCAGGATCACACATGTATGCAGGTCTGTTAGGGAGTACAGATCCTGGCACAAGGTCAATCTGGTGCTCAATACCTCTCTGTGGAGGCAATCCACTAGTCAATTCAGCAGGGAAGACATCCTGGTATTGCTCCAGTAATGGCCTAACTTCTGCTGGCAGTTGATGCTCCACACTCTCATGAATTTCCTTGGACAACAAGATGAGAACAGGCTGTTCTTGTTGCATTTCCTTGACCATTTATGCTTCAGATAGAAATACAACCCTATTGAGTCCATCAGTCACACTTGGACTCCCATAATTCTTCTGATTAGGTGGTAGAGGAGTCAATGTGATCTTTTTGCTGCCTTGTTTGAAGGAATAGGTATTGCTCCTCCCTTGGTGGATAAAATTCTTGTCAAATTCCAGGGTTTACCCAACAGTAAGTGGCATGCATCCATAGGGACCACATCACACAAGATCTCATCTTTATAAACATTACAATTGAAAATGGAACCATGCATTGTTTATCCACTTTGACCTCTGCTCCCTTGTTTAGCCATTTGAGCTTATAAGGGTTAGGGTGCTCCTCGGTACTAAGGTTAAGCTTGTTAACCATAGTGACATATGCTTGTGGACAACGGGGCCCACGGGGGCGCTTGGGAGAGAGAACAAGCGTTTGCATTTTGTGGAGTCGCCACCAATATTTATGGGAAATTGGAACCGTTCGAATACCTCGTGCCATGTCAAGACACAAAGTAGAGACATGAACACCAAGAACTCGTTACCCTTAGCATTCTATGTCTAGAATGACTCTCGTGGATGCCAATGAACACGGATGTTCACAGAGATCTGGAGTAAGGGGTGAGGGTACGTATTAGGAAGCTCTTTTGATCGAACACCTAATCCCACCCGCCTCGATAGCGGCCTCTACTAATGATTAGGGACATCATCTATACTCGATATATCGTCGATTATATGCATGCAATGCAACATCCAAGTTTTAATCCTAACATGTGAGAATTAACTAAGTCGGTTAACAATTAATTTAGCATACAATTGGGTCGAAGTAGGGATTTAGATTCAATTACATGTGAAAACACGTAAATAAATCATACAAATGCGATAAATATTACAATGATAGAAAATTACAATAAAAAATTATAATAATTACATCGGGTTTCATTGATTTATGTCGAAAATACCTTTGAAACAGATAATTTGAGAAAAAGAATAAGAGAAAGAATTAACGAACGAATTAACGAACAGATCAGTGAGCGATAATACGAGTAATAGTCAATTATACGTAAGCTAATTAAAATAGGTCAAGCAACAACGGAGTTCAGAGACAGAACTCAACCTGGAACAGGCGTAGCAGGACTGCGCCCTCTGGAAGAGGCGCAGCAGATGCTGCGTCTGTTCCAAGGGTGAGTTCTGGCTGTGAAGCCGGAACTGCAAATTATTAATGTAAATTGGTGATTTTAATGGATAAGTAATATATTTACTCGGATGAAAGTGATTAATAGGTTGTTTACATGTGATTAATGGCCATAAAAGCAATAAAACATGGATGAGACGGATGCAAACGGATTATTTACATGAATGAACGATTGATTAGTGACATAGGTGAACAAAATAGGTTAAACAAGATGAATTAATGACAAATTAATGACGAATACGACAAAAGACAGATGAAAATATATCAAAGATCGAATTCCAGATACCCGATATGAACAAATCGATTCCTACAATCCGGGTTGAATTTAATGACGAAAACCCGCAAATATGAGATTATAAGGGATTTAAGTCGGATTTAATGATGAATTATACGTGTGAATGAATGATAAATAATATACATGAAATTATTAGACTATTGTATCGAAGAATTATAGGAAGCAAACGAAACAAACAAAGATTGACGAATTACAGAGGACGAAGGAAGAAGAAAGGAAGCAGGAACTGCGGCAGTCTCACGAAGAGGCGCAGCAGGAACTGCGCTTCTTCGAAGAGGCGCAGCAGGAACTGCGCTTCTTCGAAGAGGCGCAGCAGTTGCTGCGTCCTTTCTCGACGGTTTGTCTTCTGGAAATCCGTAAAAAGAGGTTTTAAAGCACGGTTTTAGAAATCGGTTTTAACAAGTATTTTCGACATAAACCTTACATTAATGATGATACAAAAGTAAAGAACAATAAATAAAGAAGTATTTACACCCTCAGACTTACATGTTTGACGAAACGAGATGAACTAAGTTATCGATTAGTAATGCTCGACTCGAATGTAGACGAAAGTGCCCTCGTAAGAGGAAAAACGATTAGATTAATTAAGTTGATTGATGTGGAGTTGTTCAAATTGGTCGGTCATGCAAACGAGGCTG
The DNA here is from genome assembly GCF_048544455.1 of Silene latifolia. Taxonomy (NCBI): domain Eukaryota; kingdom Viridiplantae; phylum Streptophyta; class Magnoliopsida; order Caryophyllales; family Caryophyllaceae; genus Silene; species Silene latifolia. The sequence continues at coordinate 112,106,975 of NC_133538.1, forward strand.
GTACTCAGAAGGATCCGAGCTTACGTGGTCGAATGTTCAACCACGTAGACGCCAAAAAGTAAGAACAAAGGTCTAGAATGCAAAGGGAGAAGAGAAGGGCGGACACTCGCGTGAGAAATATGAGGAGCGAAGGCTCCTATTTATACTACTCACACGGAGGAATAGGGTTTTCGGAGAAACTTTGGATGTGAATCTCGGAAAGATATGAAAAAGATACGAAAAATATGCAGAAAAGGACCTGGGAAAAGGCGCAACAGTCACTGCGTCTCTTGGAAGAGGCGCAGCACCTGCTGCGTCTGTTCCCAAGTGGTTTCCTCCTGCGGAAGAAAGATTTCCCTGTTTAAGTTATGGAAGGACGGAATAATTTGGTTTTCCTTAATATTTTGTATGAATATTACGAGAAATTGTTTATCAAAGAATAAAGATTGTGAAATAATTATAAAATACGGAATAGAAATATCCGGAACATTCTAGAACATTCTGACTCGGGATTTTACGGTTATCATAAAATGGAGACGGTTTTAGGCCCGGACTCCAAATGTACTCTAATTACTGTCAAAACGACCGTATCGGCAAGTAGATGACAATTAAGAGGTAGACATTAGTGTTTGAGCAATCACTTGACAATAAACTTACGAACTGTCACAAATCGTTCCGCGTACCAACCATGCGGCCCAATCATCACCGGGTGGTTTGCGAGAGGTGCAGAAATGAGGTATCTACAGAGCCCCCACTTTTACTGAGGCTTGGATAAGGCGAAAGTCAAAGTATAGCCATCAGGTCAATCGAAGATTACAACCTGACGACTATGGCGAAGCGAGGCGGCTCAAGGGGTCTAAGCCAAGGACCTGTCGTCGGGAACATTTTAGAGTCTGTCGACTATCGGGGAGGGTCGTTTAAAGTCCATTAGACTACGTAAGGAGGCTCGCCAGCCATAAGAAGAGATCATACCTGAGACTTCTGGACGAAACGAGACTGAAGGTGCTTCGGCAAAACTCTTGGGCCTGAAGATAACTTGGTGTCTGAAGGATTATAAGGAAATAATGAGGAAAGATAGCAAAACACAGTCTGGAACCCCTGGGAGAAATCTGCTTGTGTTCAGCTTCAAACAAACTTCGGAAGAATTCGGGGTCGAAGTTGATCTCCATGTCTCGAGTGGAAGTGACTGTCGATAGTGAACTCTCGTTGGGGAACATAATCGGGAACTAATCTCCATGTCTCGAGAGGGAAAGTCTATCCGTGTACTCTCGCTGGAAATATAATGGAGGCGTGTCGAAACACCTGTGAAGAAATATCTGCTCGTTGTGACAAGCAAAATCTTGGAAGCGATAAATAACGTATGATAATCTGCTGTTGGCTTAGAAAGGCGGGTCTGAACGAAAGATAATCGTTAAACGGACCAAAAAGATAAAATAGCATTGGGGAAGAGGTGCACCAAAGATGCCCCCACAAATAACGAACTCATAACGAATTTTTGAAAACTCGTATGGTGGGAATACCAGGAAGAGGCGAAACAAGAGCTGCGTCTCTTGGAATAGGCGCAGCGCCTGCTGCGTCTGTTCCAGAGGGTGTATTTTATGCGTAAAAACGCGATAAATAGAGGGTTTACAATCATTTGTTCGAAACACAAATCATCCCTTTTCTCTCTCAAATTTCAACCATTTCCGCCAAGATTCGATTCAAAAGCTTGCATTAATCATGACTAACCAAGGTATGTGTCTCATTCTTGCATTAGACTTCTATATTTGCTCAATTTGGCTCGAAAAAATTAGGGTTTTCAACCCAATTAATTCGAAAATTTGGGGCTTTTCCCCCAAATGCATTTGCCTTGTAAAATTGATATTAGAAACGGATAATTGGTGGTATAAGGAACATAACCATGTATTTGTTTTGAATTTTCGTTGAGTTTTGAGCATTTGAGTGAAATTGAGACGGTTTCACAGCTAGACCGTAAATTGCTTCGAAAATAGCCTTAGGATTGCCCATTTGCGATGAAACTTGATATTCGGAATCCTTGGATAATGGGTAAACTTCCTACCATCTCGGAATTTTGGTTTGTGACGGCTTTTTCAGGACACTTTTCTAGGGCATAATCGCTGTTATAACGAAATGCTGCCGAAATTTCGACTCGAACACCCTAATTACCACATGAGTGATCGGGTTTGTGAGAATATGGCCAAATATGGCGAGAAAGGAACGATTTCAGGGCTTCCGAAGGCTCGAAAATCCCTTAACTAAGGCTCGTCGTCACGTGACGCGGCCTAAATTTGCTTTAATATCGCAGGTGATGAGGCTTCTACTTCTGGGAGAGCTCCCATGGAGATAGACACTGCTGTTATCGAGGAGGCTTTGGAGCAGGCTTTCACCGCCGCGATGATGGCTGCTGGGGACGAGGTCCACGAGGAGGAGGCTGTTGAGGAGGAGGAGGCCCCGAGGCGGGCCAACGTTGGACGAGGAGGTCGTCAGCTGAGGGGAGCACCCGCGTGGGCTGAGACCTGGGAGAGTAGGAACCTGCTTTGGGTTGCAGAGGGTCACCTGTCCTACAGGACGGTGAAGAGCTTGGTAATTTTGAATTCATTACTCATCACTCACCTTCTTTCATTCATTTCATTTGCTCATATCTAATCCAACTTTCATTCAAAACTAAAGATAGCTTTTGTTTCAAATAACAATAGGAGGCCGGGAACATCAGGTCGTTCTCGGGTTACACGACAGCGATGGAGTGCTACGAGCGGCTGTCGGCGGAGGAGCGCGCCATGATTGAGCATGGAGCGTTTGGTGCCTTGGTGCAGGCTTGGAGGGATATCGCGAAGAGGAAGCTGCGGGCTAACCTTAGCCTGGTCCACGCTTTCTTGGACCGATTCTGGGACATGACTTCCACTTTTCACATGCCTTTTGGTGAGGTGGGAGTCACTCTGGAGGACTACGACATGATTTCTGGTCTGCCGTGTGGGACTGAGGCTGTGAAGTGGCCGGATTCTGCCATGAGGGTGGACTCGGCCGAGGCTAGGAGGTTGATCGGCTGGAACTTGTCGCCGAAGGCTGTTACAGTGCCTGGTTTGGTGCCCAGTTCCTACGTTCGAGACTACTTTGCGGGAAATATCCCGGCGCTGGTGACGATTGACGGGAGAGAGACGGCTCCTCCTCCCTGTACTGCTGAACAGAGGGCCCGCTTGTAGCTTTGGTGGTTTCTGTCTCCGATCTACCTCGGAGACAAGGGAGAGAGGCTGTTGACGAAGCTTCTTCCCTTCCTTTCTGACCTGAGCTCCCTGGGGCGTTGGGACTGGGTCACTGCTGGTTTTGCGGTCCTCATCCGCTTCATGAGGGCCATGGTTCGACCGAAGTTGATGGAGAAGAGGACTTCTCCTGGTGCTGTAGGACTTGGACTGCTGCTGGAGGTATGAACCTTCATTGAGACTAAAATCAATTCTTTTCTTTATCAAATCACGAAAGATCGTTATTGACTATCTTGCTTTACAGGCGTGGGTGTACTCCTACTTTCCTAGTCTCTCGCCCAAGAGGACGGAGCCGCTGGAGAGGGACTATCCCGTCGTGAGGGATTGGGTGATGTGCAGGACAAGGAGCAAGCGTTCCTCTCACGGTGTTTACCGGCGGGACGTGAACGCACTGCATCAGGACAGCGTGAGCATCTCACTTATATTCATTTTGCTTCTACATTGCTTTCAATCGATCATAAGAATGATTCCTTGTTTATCTTGTCCCAGTGGGTGCCCAGGCCTTGGGCGGAGTACGCTGGAGCGCCTCCTTTTGTGGCTGAGGTCCTTCGCCCTAGGAGCTCGAGCCGGCTGCTGTTGAGTACGTCGATGGGTCCTGTGTGGTACTTGGGCGAGCGCTTGGCTCGTCAGTGCTCTCGGAATGTGACGGTTCCCATCGATCCTCCTAGGACGATGTTCAGGGAGCCTTCTGAGGCAGAGAGAGAAGCTGACTTGGCTGGCGTTAGTGGTGACGCCCTCCTTCTTCCTGGCGAGGACTACTCGGCGTTCCTCTACGGGAGGTTGGCGTACTGGCCGGTAGTGCTGAGCATCTTTACTCTTCTTTATTCTTGATTTTAAAACTACGATGAAAGATCATCGATTAATGAGAAATATTTGACTTTGCAGGAGGTTGAGGCGGCGGGCATCGAGCCCCCAGAGTACCCCGAGACCCTCGAGTACACTGACACGACCAGGAGGACAACGATCTCCGAGCTGCGTGACTTTGACGTGGCTGTGACGGGTGCTGGCCTGGATGACTGGCAACATCTGATTCGGAGGGTGAGCCTCTAATTTACATAATTTTTTGTGTAAGAACACATTTGGTTGAACTTTATTCAATTATTGAGAATTTTTTGAAAATGCAGGTTGCGCCGTCTCGGTTCGTGGCGTTATGGAGGGTGGCCAACCGGCTGCGAGCTACTGCCGTCGAGGCACTTGTCGGCGGTCGAGGTCGTCAGGTATGAACCTTGTGTCCATTCCTTTTTTGAATTTTGATTTTCCTTGTAATTGTTTGAAATAATTGACATGAGCCAATTTTGTTTTTTACAGGGGGACCGTGAGCTGGAGCGAGAGTTGGCCCAGTCTCGGGAGGAGACAGCTCGCTTGTTGAGGGAGCTTGAGGTTCGGGACGCCGAGGTTGCTGCTCTCGCGGTAAGGGTTGCGGAGCTGGAGGGCGACCGGCAGTAGTTTTGTTTTGTTTTTGTTTGTGTTTTGCACATTTGTACATTTTGGATCTCATTTAGGACATTTTGGACTCGCTTAGGGCTCAAGCCCCCAGTTTGCTGTATATTTCCCTTTTTGGTTGTATATATGACGGCTTGAGTGCCTTTGCTGCTGGGCTGCGTTGCTTGTACCTGCAGGTTAGCTTTGAACAGATTTGGTAGATGACGGTTTACGCCGTCATGCTGCCGAAATTTACATAGAAATCACGCAAAGCATACGTTTGTATATACATATGGCCTGAATTAGCGCAAAACGAACGACTCAAAGGAATGCAAAAATGCAAAAAGTAAATGCAAAAATGCAAAATTTTTGCCGGAAATGACCGGACGGTAGGGAGGGTTACCCCCTAAAAAAAGAAAAATAGAACCTTATAAGTTAGAAATGAAATGATTAAAAAGAATTGAAAGAAATATATAAATGAAAGAAATATATAAATTTTGAAATGAATTAAATTGGAATTGAAAATTATTTCCAAAAATGAAAAAGTACAAGTGTGGTAAAATGACGAAAATGTTGATATCGCCTCGAGATGCGTGCCCGCGGAATTAGGAAACACGAAATATGGTAATTTCCACGTATTTACCAAAACAATAACCCGTAGGAATAGGAAATTATTCGTCACGGAATTTAGTAAAGATCCAACGCGGAAAATCACAGAAACCATGGTGAGGAAGAGGCGCAGCATGAGCTGCGTCCCTTTGAAGAGGCGCAGCAGGTGCTGCGCCTGTTCCCAGGTGCGTCTGCTCTGGCAGATTTTAGGAAACAGAAATTAGTATAAATAGAGACGTCGGTCAAGCTTTTATTCACACAATTCTTCCGTCTCTTCTTCGACTTATTACATAAAATTCTCAATACAAGCACTCATCATGAATACTTTGGAGATTCGCCTAAAAGAGTGGAC